>NC_066556.1:11067505-11245005 GCF_024679095.1 Eriocheir sinensis
ACCATTTTAGTTGTAATTCTCTGTTTCCTTTCCAGCTTTCTGATATCCTTCTTGTGAGGCGACCACACAACTGCAGCATATTCATGCATGCTTTGGTCTCATCATTGTTGTTATTATTTTCTTCATCATTTCTTTGTCCATAAAATGGAATGATACCCTCATGTTTTGCATCATCCTGTAGGTTTCTCCAAACAGCTTGTTTATATGCTTTTCTGGAGATAGTGTGTCTTGCATTGTTACTCTCAAATCGTTTTCATGTACCTCCTTTAAATTTTCTTCTCCCATCCTGTATGTTTTCATTGGTCTTTTTTACTTTGCCCCATTTCCATAACATGACACTTGTTTGCATTAAATTCCATCTCCCATAACTGGCTCCATCTATATACTCTGTCCAGGTCTTTTTGCAGCTCTGTAACGGCTGCCGGTCTTGGCTGCGTGTAACTCAGATGGGTCTTGAGGGGACGAACAAGGCGTGAAGGGAAACACCCGCTGCTTTTTAGGTGAATATATTCTTTAACCTAAGTACAGGGGCGTTGGAGAGAGCCGAGACTGTAGGTCTGTATGAGTCGGGCTCTCAGGAAGGAGTGAAGATTAGAGGCTTGGAAAATAATGAAGTTACAACCGGTCACGTACGTCAAGGTGACCTCTAAGTTGATGAAATGCTTGTTGCACATACTGAGACGAATGAACGATCAACACTGACAAGTGACATTCCTACAGACGGTGGCGTGATCTATCTGAAGTGGGTATTTTCCACTGATACATGCATTCCTAATCCATGGTAACATATAATAATAATAATACACTGATATAACTACAACTACTATAACAGCTCCTCACAATCTTCTTCCATCCTCACTCTTCTAATTAACTTTGCATCATCTGCAAAAAGGCTCATATAACTTTTTATACCCTTTGGCATATCGTTTGTATATATTATGAACATTATTGGTGCCAGAACTGAGCCTTGAGGAAATCCACTCTCTACTCTCCTCCAATTTGATTTCTCCTCTCTAATCACTGTCCTCATTTATCTTCCCGTCTAATCCGTCATCCACTCGATAACCTTTCCGCCCATTCCTCCCCACTGCTGTAGTTCCCAGATTAACTTTTGTGCGGACCGTTGTCAAAAGCTTTTTCCAAATCGAGATATACACAATCAGCCCATCCTTCTCTCTCTTGCACCACGGCTATTGCTCTTGAGTAAAAACAGAGTAAGCTTTCCTTTTTTCTAAATCCAAACTGTCCTTCAGTTATCATGTTTTCCTTTTCTAAATGTTCGACCCTTTGTTTTTTTATTATACTTTCACAAATCTTGCACATTACACTTGTCAAAGAGACTGGTCTATAAGTTAGTGGTTCAGTTTTATCTCCTCTTTTATAAATTGGTACAATGTTTGCTCTCTTCCACTCGAAGGGCACACTTTTCCTGTATTTATGGAGCATGTTATTATGTCATAAAGTGGCTCCAATAATTCATTTCTACACTCTGTTAGCACTTGTTCCAAGATTCCATCCGGTCCCATAGCCTTCCTTTCATCTAAGGTTTTCATCAGCTGTATCAGTTCTCCTTTATCAACCTTTACATGATTTACTTTCCCATCATTGCAATTTTTGAGACCCCAGTCAAAGCTGGTTTCTTCCGTAAACACTATGAAAATTTTTATTTAATATTTCTGCAATTTCTTCGTCCTTTTCGAAGATTACATTTTTTTCCCTTAGCCTTTCCACTCCTTCATTTCTTTTTAACTTCCCGTTTATGAATTTATTAAACATTTTTGGTTCTTCTTTACATTTAAAAACTATTCTTCTTTCAAATTTAGCTTCCTCCTCTCTCCTTATTTTCACATATTCATTTCTTGCTTTTCTTTATATTTGTCCCTATTGTTCTTATTTGGTCTTTTCTTTAAATTTCTCCATGCCATATTTCTATTTCTTTTTGCTGTCTCACACCTCCATCCAAACCATGTTTTCTCTCCTTTAGTTTTTACTGTGTAGAATGGAACATATATATCTATTCATCTGTTGTAAATATTCATAAAAAAGTCATATTTCTCTTGAATTTTAGTACTTCTCTTCATATCAGTCCAGTCTACCCCACCGAAGAAAGTCTTGAGTCCAACGTAATCTGCCTTAGCGTAGCTTTTTTTTTTTTTTCTTATAAGCCTCTACTCGATATTCACATCCTTCCAAAGTTTTCATCTCTAATAGTTCATGGTTGCTCTTTCCTAAGGGGCACTCATGACTGACTCCTTCATCCAACTCCACGTTTTTTTTTGAGTGTGTGCGTGAAAATTAGTTCAAGTCTTGATGGTTCGTCATCCCCTCTCAGCCTTGTTTCTCCTTGCACCCACTACGTCATCAGGTTATCTGTTACCAGCTTCAATAGTTCACTTCCCCAAGTATTTTCACCACCCTCCGTTACAAAATCTTCCCATTTCACTTCTTTGCAACTGAAGTCTCCTGTTCATATTATCTTTTTATTACTTTTTTTTTCATCTGCCAGTCCCCGTATTGTACTTTCCAGCATAGCGTTATATCTTCCCTCATTTCATCTTTTGGTTTTAGGGGGGCATTGGCTGTTATTATGTTATCTTCTCTCCACCTTTTACCAGTACCTGCACAGCCATCACCTCCACACTGTCATTTCCATATCTCACTTCAGTCACTTTCAAGTTTTGTGTGTGTGTGTTTCCCTCCCTAGTTTCATTTTTTTCTCACTCAGATCTCGCCTAGGAAACTCTAATCTCATCTATCCCTCCCTCTCTCCTTCCCTCTTTCCCTTCCTCCCTCCTCTTCACCTTTCCTCCTTGCATCCTCCTCCCTGAGTTTTCCTTCCTCTCCCACTCACCTCTTCCTTCAACATTCCATCTACCCTTCTTTCTCACTTATATACTTCTTTTCCTCCCTCCTTCCGTCTTCCTTCCTCCCTGCCTCTCACTCCTTCATCCATCTATACTTCCCTTCTCTCTCTTTTCTTCCTGGGTCTCTTGTCTCCTCTCTCTCCTCTCCTAAGCCTACCTCTAATCCTACTCCTACTCCTTCTCACTCCTATTCTCCGTCCCACACTGGCCTCTCATCCTTCTCCTCCTCCTCCTCCTCCTCCTCCTCTTCTTTCTCACTCTCATTTTCCCTCCCACACTCTCATCATTCTTTCCCTCCTCCTCTTCCTCCTCATCCTGATCCTCCTCCTCCTCCTCCTCCCCTCCTCCTCCTCCTCCTCTTCGTTTTGTTCCCCTCAGTGCCAAGGTAGCTCGCGCACCTGACTGAGGAAGAGCAAACTGTGGACACGACTTATTTGAGGAGGAGGAGGAAGAAAGAGGAAGAGAGAGAGAGAGAGAGAGAGAGAGAGAGAGAGAGAGAGAGAGAGAGAGAGAGAGAGAGAGAGAGAGAGAGAGAGAGAGAGAGAGAGAGAGAGAGAGAGAGAGAGAGAGAGAGAGAGAGAGAGAGAGAGAGAGAGAGAAGGGGGCTTTGATCAGTAACAAGGTGCCGGCCGATTAATTAGAAGCGTAACTCGACAGGTAACCGTAGATCAGCTGATGAAGTGGTGGATACACACGTTTGGCTGATGTGATTATGGAACGCTCTCTCTCTCTCTCTCTCTCTCTCTCTCTCTCTCTCTCTCTCTCTCTCTCTCTCTCTCTCTCTCTCTCTCTCTCTCTCTCTCTCTCTCTCTCTCTCTCTCTCTCTCTCTCTCTCTCTCTCTCTCTCTCTCTCTCTCAATTCAAAACTCAAAAGAGTTCAATGCGTCAAAGACCTGAGTGTCAAAATCGCGTCCAACTTCAAATTCTCACAGCAATGCATTGACGCAACAAATCAAGCGAAATGAATGCTGGGCTTCTTTAATAAAAACTTTATTCAAAAATAAAGGTGTAATACTCCCGCTTTACAATAGTTTAGTCAGACCCCACTTGGAATATGCGGAACAGTTTTGGTCTCCCCACCATGCAAAGGACATTGCTAAATTAGAAGGTTTGGACGTTCAACGTCGGGCAACAAAAATGATCTCTTCCTTGCGCAACAAACCCTACGACGAAAGGCTCTCAACCCTAAATATGTTCTCTCTTGAGAAACGTCGCCTCCGAGGAAAACTGATTGAATGTTTCTAAATACTTAATGGCTTTACGAATGTGGACAAATTGAAATTGTTTATGATCGATGACACATTTCGAACGAGAAATTTTGACACAAAACTTAAGTGTAAACAAGTAAATTCAAACTGCATATTTTTTTTTTCTTCACCGACGTTGTAGTGCGAGAATGGAATAAGCTGCCACCTTCAGTGGTCCAGTGCAACACAATTGACTCCTTTAAAAACAAGCTCGACCGTCACTTCCTTGAACTTAATATTTACTAAAGTAGAAATGCCAAGTCTTGGTGTCATTTGATTAGCATAATTTCACTTAAATTTAGGGACAGACCACCTAGTCTAGAGTCTAGACCATAGGGTCTATGTGGTCTGAATATCTATGGAAATCAATCTCTCTCTCTCTCTCTCTCTCTCTCTCTCTCTCTCTCTCTCTCTCTCTCTCTCTCTCTCTTTTTTATTTAAACAGGGCTTACAGAAGATTGTGCTAAAGTTGAAGGTTTTAAGCTTCATCTGTCTATAGCTACATACAAGACACATTGAATTACTGCCTAGAAGTCCTAATCCAGCTGTTCACCTCCCGCTTGAAGTCTTGAAGTGACGCGCGATGGTGGAGGTCGGTGTGGCGAACAAGCTGGTTCCACAGGCGGCTGTAGCGGGGCTGGAAGGAGCGGAAGTGGTGTTCTGTCCTGGAGAAGGGTACAGCCACTTGTTCCTGTCTGTGGGGTGCTGCTCGGGTGGAGTGTATTGGGGTAGGGGGCGCGGGGAGCTTGAGAGCTCTCTCTCTCTCTCTCTCTCTCTCTCTCTCGTTTTTTTTTATATAATTTTCTCTATTACTTTATTCCTCCCTGTTCCTTTTCATTCCGTTCTCTTATTTTTCTTGCTGACTTTATTCACATGTATATAAGAGTCTAAAAAGCGTCCGTGGGCCAAGGAGGGGTCAGGCGGAATGATAAGGGTTACTATCCACTCTTTCTACGCATGTCATGATGTGCCCAAGTCCGTTACTTACTCTTCTTTGAAACATCATCAACCTTCTTTGTCTCTTCCCTAGTCATAATGCCCGCAGCGTACTCAGTAACTTTTCTATGAATCCGTGACCTTCGCCTATGAACTCCGAAAGAGTACAAGTCGAGTCGCTTAGTCTATCCCTGTACGGTAAACTCCTAAGTCCCTAGATCAATACAGAGGAGAATGACTAAAATTATCCTGGAACTTAGGAACTTACCGTACAGTGATAGGCTTAGGCGACTTGCACTCCTTGGAAAGGCGTAGACTGCGTTGGGACTTGATTCAGGTGTTGAGATGGATAAAGGTTATTAATGAGAGCGTTTTAAATGAAGTGCTTATATTAAGAATTAATGTGAAAACACGCAGTAACGGGTACAAGTTGAATATATTCAAGCTCAGAAAAGTAGACAAAAAATGGTTCAGAAACAGGGTGGTGGATGCGTGGAACAAACTGAGTAGGTATGTAGTTGACGCAAACATAACTGAAACATTTAAACGGAGATAAAATGCATTTAAGGATTGGAAGGGACTTTGGTGAGCAACCCATCTTCAGGAGCTGCCTTGTGTAGGCGGTCTGGACTTTTGTAGCCACCTTATATCATTGTGTATCCTTGTGTAAGGGAGAGAAAGCCCGTGTAGTCAGCCTGGAAGGGACACAGCAGAGTCAATTACAGCACTTTTTTTCATTGAGTACAAGATGTTCAGCTTACATCGGAAACGGGGAAACAATTTTATAAAAATAGGAGAAAGACTTTTCCACTGTCAACGCTCCCTGCCTTTAATTTAGGCACAGGCTTTATGTAGGCGTGCTTCCAGCAGGAAGGAAAGGTAGACGTTGAGAGGCAGAGACGAAGAGTTTGACGAGGCAAGGGTGTCAGCACCGAAGCACAGTTTTCAAAGACAATAGGAGGCACTCCATCAGGCCCATCCTGCCTCCCCGTTCTTATGCCTCGCCCACCCCGCGCCTCGCCTTGGTAAGGGAGAGCATTGTGGTCTTACTATCAATATTATCAATCACTTATAACATGCTTAAGGAACGAGGAAACAGTTAAAACTAAAAGAGGGAAAGCATGCAGTTTCGCTAGGCTGTCCTGCCGTATGGTTCTGCTGCCTGCATGCCTGCTTGATATGTCTTCGCTTCTCATCACCGCTCACGCAGGCAAGAGAGAGCACTGTGATATTTCTGTAAATATTAAACATTACAGAGCATTTACAACGCTTGAGATGAACGAGGATACAGTTAATAATGTACACGGCTCACATAAGAAAGAGAGAGTGCTGTGATATTTCTGTTAACATCCCACATTATCAAGCATTTACAACGAGTGATAGATGAAATTGGAAACAGTTAATACACACGACTCACGTAAGAAAAAGCGAGTACTGTGATATTTTTGTTAACATCACACATTATCAAGCATGTATACAAGTGAGATGAACGAGGAAACAGTTAATACAAAGAGGGTGAGTGTATCCAGTTTCTCCGCGCCGCCCATTCCTGCTTGCCACGACGTCACGCTTCTCCCCTAGCCCCACGCAAGGGAGGGGGGAGAGATGTGTTTTGCTGTGATCTTTCTATAGGCATTATCAATCATTATCAAGTGACAGGAACGAGGGACCATTTGAGACAAAGAGGATAAGCATGTAATATCGCTAATCGGTCCATCTTGCCAGCACGTACTGAGGTTTTGACTGGCCAAGGCGACGAGAGCGGAGCAACATCCCTCCTCATGTTGTGCTATTGAATGCCAGTCTTGGAACAGCCCCGAATAATTTTGGATGTTATGTCCGACCCGTTGTGTTACGTTCAGCTGTTTCCATGTGTTTCGTAGGCAGTGCCCAAGCGCAGTTCACACGGGCAAAGTTTCCCTATGTTGCGGCCCAAAGTTGCCCGGAAAATGAGTCCCGGCACCCTTGTTGGAAGCAAATGACCGCGTTCCCGTGGTTCCGTGAAGACGGTCATCTTTCTCCTGTTGTGGGAAACTCTTGTGGCCTTCTCACGTCAAAATTACAGTCGGTATAATGTCTGACGAGTTGGTGTGGCCTAAAAGTGTAGTGAAATCCCTGTGCGAGTTGGTAGAAGAGCATAGATGCCAGAAAAAGGCCAAAGGCAACCCAAAAATGAGCCAAGAAGGCCAAATACACCACAGAAAAGAGCCAACAACGCCCTGCACACTCCAAAAACACCGAATATATTATAACCCATGTTTGTTTTTCTACTCTACATAAATATAAACAACCAGAACGATCGCGTTTGGTGGATGGAAAACGATTATATTATATTATATTTCAGTACTCAATACCCCACCAACATATGCCTGGCTTATTCATGAACACAGGTCACTATTGATAGGAGGCCTAAAATTACATCAGACGTCAAAAAACAAGAAAATCAGCCGTGGACCTGGTGGTCACAGGTAGTGTTTGTGAACACTAGCTAGTGCGAGACTGGCCGCAAGGTGCGCTGCCGCTCGCAGGAGAAAACTCCAGTAACGTGTGAACAAGTGGTCCAGCAAAGCAGGATAAGGCTGCCGAGAACACGGGAACACGAGATGCCGTCACCGAGGAAACTTTGCCCGTGTGAACCCTCTGTATGATTAGCTAAGAACTTTTCCGCACCGGTTACGTTTTTACGCAGTTTTTTTTATTATGTCTCCGCCTGTGGCGCCGGTAGGCTTTCTTGGTAGGGCCTGATGGTCGGCCCCAGCCCGTTGTGGCGCAGGCAAGTGCTTATAGTGGTGCCATCTTGCTGGCTCATGCGGCCCCCCAGAGCTCACCGTTGACCCTCTCTTTTTTTCTTCTTTTTTTTAAGAGATAATCCAGAGTCCGTGTTGATAGGTGATCTTCTGGACCGCATGTGGGTAGTTTTAGGCCACTCGACTGGGCGCAAACCTGCGTCATCCTGGACACGTCGCCGTCACGCTATCCACTCAGCCACCGCCTACCCAATTTACATGAGCAATATTCAAATGTTTCCTAGTAACGTGTGTGTGACCACTGTTTTGTATTCATCTGAGTAGGCAACAGACCTAAACGTAATGAAGAGAGGACATTGTGTATACTGAGAGGCTTCGAGTCCACCTTCCCTCCGCCACGGAGACAGGCACGATATAAGAGGCTGAGATTTTCTTTATCTTAACCCTTTTACAGCACAGTTTCTGGTGCTTACATGCAGAGGTAATCCCTTATGGTCTTTTGGCGAATGTTTTACTCGTAACGCAGCGGCAAGAATGTGTGTGTGGAGGCTGTGGAGGCAGACAACAGTGTGGTAGGGAAAATGTGCCTCCCTTCCATAGTTCAGTTGGCTCAGTGGGGTATTTTTAAGGTGGATTCTGCTTAATTATGCATAAGAAGACATTATAGAGCGGTAGTAGCGGTCGGCAGAATACTGTGTGGCGGAGGTAACAGCAAGGACGAACTGTGACAGGGCAATCGCCTCATTTGTTTACTCCGTGTAGGTCTGACTGGTTAGATCTGCTGTCTAAGGTGATTAGGTATTTGTTGTTCATGTACGTTTAAGGGCGTGATGCATCAGTACCATCAGACGTGGACAAGCTGCAGGCAGGCAAGCCTCGGGGCAGAGTTAAGTTGCCAAGTGCCTCCCGCCTCGTAAACAAAACCACGTGGGCACCATGCGTCATAACCTTGACATCTGGTGGGCGTGGCTGATAATGGGACACGTGAATGGATAGATGGATGAATAAAATAATAATAATAATAATAATAATCGGTTTATTGAGTGATTGCAGCTGTTAGGCTGAAAATATACATATTAAAATACAATGTTAAAAAAGTACAATGTGAAAGGGGTATAGGGGGTTCCGTGGTATATGTTGTGGAAGAGTTGTGATGAAATAGAAGAGGGCGGGAGGGGGGAGGGGGAGAGGTGGTGGAAAGCAGTGCGTTGGTGCGAGGCAGTGTCGGCTTCCGGGTGGCGGGTCAGGTGTAAAGCCCCAGGTCATCCCCAGGTCAAAAAGGGTCAGGTCGCAGCTTATGGCGGGGGTGCAGGTATCGGCCGTCACTCAGTTTACGATGACCTGCTAATACACGCAGCTGGCAGCAGTAGGCGTGGGAACGTCTCGTCTGCATTGCACTGCACTGCCCCATCTGATTGACGGGCCTCAACACTGCATTGCACCTGAACCGACATCTCCCAGAAGCATGATGGTCGGGCTGGTGTACCTGGAAGGACCTGAGGCGTCTGCTGGATGGTAAGGCCGCGTCGGGGTCTCACTGGCCATTTCTGCTCCTCAAACGGCACCACAAACGCACTGCTCTCACTGTATGTCACCATGATTAAGCTTCATGTCACAAAAGTTTCTTACAATGTCAATTACTTGATCAAAAGGGAGAGGGGGATGTAGGGGAAGGGGAGAGGCCAACAGGCTGGCCCCGGGCTACTCCATTCGGAGCGCCATGAACCACGACTGACCTCGGTCAGGTCTGGGCCACAAGTGTGTGTGTGTATGTGTGATGTTAAAGATTTACTACCTCCTAAAAGGGGAGAGCACGGGCCTTTGCCAATGGCGGCCTGTAGCAGGGTGCCGACAGACTGACTCTATCGACTGGCGTCAGCAGAGCCGATCAAGTCGGTCTGTCGACGAGGACTGGCGTATCTCTGATGTGTGTGTGAATGTGTGTGCTCATTTTGTTAGATGTCCCATTACATGAATTTACTGTATACATACTATACACTAAAATGGTGACTGGGCCATTTGTCGCCAGGTAGTTAAGGGGATCTTTCTGCACATAATAGGTGGAGTGTGGATGTTGTGGATATGTAATATAGCCTGGGCGCAGGGTAAGGTACAGGATGAGAGAAGGAAGGCCACCGAAATGCAGCTATACACATTTAAGGCCAATGAGAGCATAAAAGACATGATTGTCAGGCATATTAAAGTAAGATGGGGGGGAGGGTACATATCCCAGTGAATTGTAGGTTTAAAAAAAAAAAGGCAAAATGAAACTGAAGAAGGTGCTGGAGGAATTAGGGCAGTGTTTAAACTTTTTTAGGAGGCTTAACGAAGATGTTTAATTAAATGGAAGGTGAAGGATCTTAATGGCGTGTGAGTGAGGTGTTTGAGAGAGTTGAGTGACTAAGGACACCGAGGAAATAAATGGAAATAATTATGTTGTGTGGAAAAGGATGGGGTAGGGGCGGGACTGTCAGGATGCAAAGTTTTTTTTTTTTTTTTTACAACAAAAGAGCCGGCTCAAGGGCAACAAAAACAGTGTATAAAAAAAGCCCGCTACTTGCCGCTCCCAACAACATAAAATAGTAGAGTGGCCAAAAGAGAGGTCAATTTCGGGTGGAGAGGTGTCTTGATACACTCTTCTTGAAAGAGGACAAGTCATAGGCAGGAGGAAATACAGACCAAGGAAGGATGTTCCAGAGTTTACCAGTGTAAGGGATGAGGGAGTGAAGATGCTAGTTAACTCTTGCATAAGGGGTTTGGATAGTATATGGATGAGCAAGAGTAGAGAGTCATGTGCAGCGGGGCCGCGGGAGGGGGGAGGCATGTAGTAAGCAAGTTCAGAAGAGCAGTCAGTGTGAAAATAACGATAGAAGATAGAAAGAGAGGCAACATGGCGGCGGAAATTAAGAGGTAGAAGACTAACAGTAAGAGGAGGAGAGCCGATGAGACGAAGAGCCTTGGACTCTACTCTGTTCAAGAGAGCTGTGTGAGTGCAGCCCCCCCACACGTGAGATGCATACTCCATACGAGGGCGGACAAGGCCCCTGTAAATGGATAGCAACTCTGCAGGGAAGAAGAACTGGCGCAGACGATACAGAACGCCCAACCTCGAGAAAGCCGATTTAGTGAGAGAGGAGATGTGAAGTTTCCAGTTGAGATTTTGAGCTAAGGATAGACCGAGGATATTTAGTGTTGAAGAAGGTGACAGCTGAGTGTTATCGAAGAATAGGGGATAGGTGTTTGGAAGATTATGTGAAGTTGATAGGTGAAGAAATTGTGTTTTTGAGGCATTGAAGGACACAAGGTTCCTTTTACCCAAATCGGAAATAATAGCAAGGTCTGAGGTTAAGCGCTCTGCAGCCTCCAGTCTTGAGTCATGTAATTCCTGTTGAGAGGGTCTTCTATTGAAAGAAGTTTAATAATGCAGAGTGGAGTCGTCAGCGTATGAGTGGATAGGACAGTTTGTTATGGAGAGAAGATCATTAATGAATAACAGGAAGAGAGTGGGTGATAGGACAGAGCCCTGTGGAACACCACTGTTGATTAGTTTAGGGGAAGAACAGTGATCGTCTACCACCGCAGAGATAGAACGGCAGGAAAGGAAGGTGAAGATAAAGGAACAGAGAGAGGGAAAGAAGCCGTAGGAGGGCAGATTAGAAAGCAAAGACTTGTGCCAGACTCTAACGAAAGCTTTCGATATGTCTAGCGCAACAGAGAAAGTTTCACCGAAACGGCTAAGAGAGGATGACCAAGAATCAGTTATGAGAGTAAGATCGCCAGTAGAACGCCCCTTGCGGAAACCATACTGACGATCAGATAGAAGGTCAGAAGTGGAAAGGTGCTTTTGAATCTTCCGGTTGAGGATTGATTCAAAAGCTTTAGATAGACAGGAAAGTAAAGCTATAGGACGGTAGTTTGAAGGATTGGAGCGGTCACCCTTCTTAGGTACAGGCTGTACGAAGGCGTACTTCCAGCAGGAAGGAAAGGTAGATGTTGACAGGCAGAGGCGAAAGAGTTTGACCAGGCAGGGTGTCAGCACGGAGACACAGTTTTTAAGGACAATAGGAGGCACTCCATCAGGTCCATAAGCCTCCTGAGAGTTGAGGCCAGAAAGAGCATAGCAAACATCATTCCGAAGAATCTTAATAACAAGCATAAAGGAGTCAGAGGAGGAGGAATATGCCCAGAATCGTCCAGAGTGGAGTTGTTACAGAAAGTTTGAGAAAAAGAGTTCAGCCTTAGAGATAGATGAGACGGCGGTGCTGGCGTCAGGGTTAAGGAGAGGAGGGAAAGATGAAGAAGTGAAATTGGAGGATATATTTTTGGCTAGGTGCCAGAAGTCACGGGAAAAATTAGAAAAAGCAAGGTTTTGACATTTTCTATTTATGAAAGAGTATTTGGTAAGTCGAAGAATAGATTTGGCACGATTCCGGGCAGAAATATAAAGATCGTGGTTAGCAGAAGTTCGAAGGCTCTGGTACCTTTTGTGAGCTGTCTCGCTATCTTTGATAGCACGAGAACAAGCGTGATTAAACCAAGGTTTTTTAGCATGAGGAATAGGGAAAGTACGTGGAATGTATGCCTCCATTCCAGAGACATTCATCTCTGTGATGCGCTGGGCACACAGAGGGGTCTCTCTCCTGGAAGCAGTAATCATTCCACGGGAAATCGGAGAAGTACGTCCTCAGGTCGTCCCACCGAGCTGAAGCAAAATGCCAGAAGCATCGCCTCTTCGGTGGGTCTAGAGGGTGTACAGGAGCGATAGGACAGGATACAGAAATAAGGTTGTGATCGGAGGAGCCCAACGGAGAGAACAGTTTGATAGAGTAAGCACTAAGCAGAAGGGTTAGAGGTAAGGAAGAGGTCTAGTATATTGGGCCTGTCTCCAAGGCGGTCGGGAATACATGTAGGGTGCTGAACCAACTGCTCTAGGTCGTTGAGGAGAGCAAAGTTGCATCGTCCTCAACCTCATTCTCTCTTGTCTCTTGGTACAGCCCTTCAGACATTTGTAAACTTAATTAAACCCATTGCTATGTGTCCTGTTCGGCTCACTTGCCACCAGAATTTTTTTAACATCACCCTTATTAAAGCCCTTCACCCATTTGTAAGTTTATACCAATTGCTACGTGTCTTGCAGCGTATTGGCAAAGTAGGAGAGGATAGGTAAAGGAGGTAGACACGAAAGGGGAGGATAGGTAGGGAAATAGACAGGGTCGGGGAAGATAGGTAGAGGTAATAGACAAGGAAGGGGAGGAGAGATAGGGGAAAAAAGGTAGGGAAGGGAAGGAGAGGGAGGGGAGGCAGGCAAGGTGATAGGCAGGGAAAGGAAGGCAGGCATGGTAGGGGAGACAGACAGGGTCAGGGGAGGCAGTCAAGGAGGCAGGCATGGAGGTTGGCAGGGCATGCACGCGCGGCATCCTGAGCTGTCCCCGGCATGTGCTTCCTGGTACACACACGACGGCGCCCTCACGACTCCCTTGTGTTGCCTAGTGGTGCAGGTGTTGCCGGGATTGTTTGCTGCCCTCACCTGCCACTTGTTTCCCCTCCCTCAAAGACCCACTTACGCCCTTAGGCTCTACATTATTATTATTATTATTAGGATTATTGTTATTTTTTGTTTTCGCTTGGTATGTATACATATCTTTTCCTATTCTCTCAGAAGCCCATTCACTTATTTAGGATATAAATATTATTTCCGATGTCTCGTTGACGTAGGCAGGCAATAATTTCAATTGTAGTTACTTTCTATATATCGCATGTTACAGTGGTGTTTCTGATGCATGGTTGACGTGGACTGGCGATCCTTTTAAATAGTAGTCATCTGTGTAAAGCCCATTTTAGTTTCACCCTCTCTTTTCAGTTTCTTCAGAGGATCAAAACTGTAAATCAGGTTAAAGTATTACTAAATATCCCAAATACAACAAAACACACCAAATTCTCTGTAACCAAATTCTCGTATGTACAGTAATCAGAAATCAGTCATACTCATACGCTTACACTGACTCTCTGCCTTCGGATCCGAGTATTTGGGTAAAATTAGCAATACCTAAAGGCACATCGTGGATACCTGAGAGCCAGCAGGTATCTCGTCCAGCCGCACCCTGAGTGATGGCGCCGACGAGGGGGAAGCGGGGCCCATTACCACGAAGGTCAGGAGGGAGGCAGGATGGAAAGGAGGATGGGAGGAGGAACGAGGAGGGAAGAAAAGGATAAGGCTGAGACGGGGTTGGGAGGGAGCGAGTAAGCGCGAGGGAAATAAAGGTGTAATGGAAAGAAAAGTAAATATACGAGAGAGAGAGAGAGAGAGAGAGAGAGAGAGAGAGAGAGAGAGAGAGAGAGAGAGAGAGAGAGAGAGAGAGAGAGAGAGAGAGAAGGGGGGGATGGAGTTACAAGCAGTCGGCCCTTGTTGTTCCATCCTCCGTCTTATTGCTTTCTCCATGAGGTCAGGAAGAGCAGAAAGTCAGGTCAGGTGAGCAGAGGCCGTGATTCAAGGCAGCCTAGTCATTCCCCTCACCAGACGCAGAGAGAGAGAGAGAGAGAGAGAGAGAGAGAGAGAGAGAGAGAGAGAGAGAGAGAGAGAGAGAGAGAGAGAGAGAGAGAGGTGGGGGGGGGGGGGGTTAGAGACGGAGCAATCTCTCAAACAATTAAAAAAAGCAGCGGCATATAAGTTGTTTTTAGAGTGATGCCACTTTTTTTTTCTATTCACGGAGGGTCCCTACGCGCGTTTCCTCCCTTAAACCAAAAATTATAATTACAGATAAAAGATGCCGATTCGAATCATTAATACTTTTTCGTTCTTTCTCATTATTTTTATTACTGCCGTTATTATTATTATTATTATTATTATTATTATTATTATTATTATTATTATTATTATTATTGTTATTATTATTATTGTTATTATTATTATTGTTATTATTATTATTGTTATTGTTATTATCATCATTGTTATTATTATTATTATTATTAATATTATTTTTATTATTGTTGTTATTGTTGTTATTATTATCATTATTATTATTATCATTATTATCATTATTAGTATTATCATTATTATTATCATTATCATTGTTATTATTATTATTATTATTATTATTATTATTATTATTATTATTATTATTTGTGATAGTTGTAGTAGTAGTAGTAGTAGTAGTAGTAGTATTGGAAGTGGTAGTAGCAGTAGTAGCAGTAGTAGTAGTAGTAGTAGTAGTAGTAGTAGTAGTAGTAGTAGTATTGGAAGTGGTAGAGTAGTAGTAGTAGTAGTAGTAGTAGTAGTAGTAGTAGCAGTAATATTTGTGTATGTATGTAGGCTCCCATGTATGTATGTATATTATTATTATTTTTTTTTTTTTTTGTTATTATCATCATCATCATCATTATTATCATCATTATTATCGCACCAATAAACCGCTTTCATGCCATATGCAGATTTGTATTGCCTTCCGTCTCGTTCTTACACTTCCCTGCCGTGCCTTCACTTTTCGACCTCATTTTACCGCCTCAAGGAGTGAAGGAACACCACAACTCTTTTTCTGGGTCTCTTAAATTCATCAGATCGCCATGAGAAGTCAAGGAACTCTAGATATTTCTCGGGTGTTACCTAGAATCAGAGTCCTCAGTAACCTAAACATATCCCTTTCAATTCCTTTCCCTACGTGTCACTCACTTTCCCGGTATGCCTCTCACCTGGATCCGAGTCCCTCCCAGCGAGCTCAAGGAAAGAAGGAACCCCAGACCTCTTTTTCGAGTGTTCCCTAACTACAAAAGTCTGCTGTGCCCTCAACATGCCCCTTTGATATCTCTCCTCACGTCTCTTCACTTCCCGCTATGCCTCTCTCGCCCGCGGAAGCTTCCCCGCTGCTCAGTGATGAAGGAAGCATTGTGGTTTTATTGCCTTCCTCTGCCCCCGTCAGACTCGCACAGCATCCCGTCTCCACTAAGGTGACGACAGGTGGACCGTTATAGTTTTCAACCCAAGTTTTCTAATTACCTCCCCATTCCACGTCACGCTTCTTTGGCTCGCCTTCGTCCCCCACCTCCAACGTCCCAGAACTCCCAATAAATACTGGCCAAATCTGAATGGTGTATTATACGACTTGTCACTTTAAAGAAGACCTTTTATTAATTTCTTTAAGAGACTTAATTTTTAAATTCATATCTACCAAGAAAACTTAATATGATTCGCATTCTCAGTCTTAAATGTTCTGACACTAAAAATAAAATACGTGTGCAAAACTTAGTTACTGTACAATCATTAACGTCAATAGTGAGCTACCTGGCTATGACCCGCCTCCTTTACTCACCAGTTAGTCCATTGTAGTTACCAGTCGCGTCACCGAGATTATAATTTTCTACGATACGAACTAAACGTGAAGCTTTCCTAGCTTTAGCTTTAGGTTATAAGGATGAATAATTTGATTGTTTTGAATATTTTTTGTTTGTCGGTTTTTTTTTTTTTTTTTTTACAGCAAAGGAGACAGCTCAAGGGCACAAAAAGTAAACATTAATAAAAAAAAGCCCGCTACTCGCTGCTCCTAAAAAGAATCCAAAGAGGTGGCCGAAAGATAAGTCAGTTTCGGGAGGAGAGGTGTCCTGATACCCTCCTCTTGAAAGAGTTCAAGTCGTAGGCAGGAGGAAATACAGATGAAGGAAGAGTGTTCCAGAGTTTACCAGCGTGAGGGATGAAAGAGTGAAGATGCTGGTTAACTCTTGCATAAGGGGTTTGGACAGTATAGGGATGAGCATGAGTAGAAAGTCGAGTGCAGCGGGGCCGCGGGAGGGGGGGAGGCATGCAGTTAGCAAGTTCAGAAGAGCAGTCAGCGTGGAAATATCGATAGAAGATAGAAAGAGAGGCAACATTGCGGCGGAATTTAAGAGGTAGAAGACTATCAGTATGAGGAGGAGAGCTGATGAGACGAAGAGCCTTTGCCTCCACTCTGTCCAGAAGAGCTGTGTGGTGGAGCCCCCACACATGAGATGCATACTCCATACGAGGGCGGACAAGGCCCTGTATATGGACAGCAACTGTGCAGGGGAGAAGAACTGGCGGAGACGGTACAGAACGCCCAGCCTCGAGGAAGCTGATTTAGTAAGAGATGAGATATGAAGTTTCCAGTTGAGATTTTGAGTTAAGGATAGACCGAGGATGTTTAGTGTTGAGGAAGGTGATAGCTGGGTGTTGTCAAAGAATAGGGGATAGTTGTTTGGAAGATTGTGTCGAGTGGATAGGTGGAGAAACTGTGTTTTTGAGGCGTTGAAGGACACCAGGTTCTTCTTGCCCCAATCGGAAATAATAGTAAGGTCTGAGGCTAAGCGTTCTGCAGCCTCCAGCCTTGAGTCGTTAAGTTCCTGAAGGTTGGGTCTTCTATTAAAAGAAGTTGAATAATGCAGAGTGGAATCATCGGCGTAGGAATGGATAGGACAGTTCGTTTTGGAAAGAAGATCATCAATGAACAACAGAAAAAGAGTGGGAGATAGGACAGAGCCCTGTGGGACACCACTGTTAATAGGTTTAGGGGAAGAACAGTGACCGTCTACCACGGCAGAAATAGAACGGTCAGAAAGGAAACTGGAGATAAAGGTACAGAGAGAAGGATAGAAACCGTAGGAGGGTAGTTTAGAAAGCAAAGATTTGTGCCAGACCCTATCAAAAGCTTTTGATATGTCCAGCGCAATAGCAAAAGTTTCACCAAAACGGCTAAGAGAGGATGACCAAGAGTCAGTTAGGAAGGCAAGGAGATCACAAGTAGAACGCCTCTTCCGTAACCCATACTGGCGATCAGATAGAAGGTCAGAAGTGAAAGGGTGCTTTTGAATCTTACAGTTAAGTACTGATTCAAAAGCCGTAGATAGAGAAGAAGGTAAAGCAATAGGACGGTAGTTTGAGGGATTGGAGCGGTCACCCTTCTTAGGTACAGGCTGTGTGAAGGCATACTTCCAGCAAGAAGGAAAGGTAGATGTTGACAGGCAGAGGCGAAAGAGTTTGACCAGGCAGGGTGACAGCACGGAGGCACAGTTTTAATGACAATAGGAGGCACTCCATCAGGTCCATAAGCCTTCTGAGGATTGAGGCCAGAGAGGGCATAGAAAACATCATTTTGGAGAATCTTTATAACAGGCATAAAGGAGTCAGAGGGGGGAGGAGTTGGCGGAATATGCCCAGAATCGTCCAGAGTGGAGTTTTTAGAAAAGTTTGAGAAGAGTTCAGCCTTAGAGATAGATGAGACGGCAGTGTTGCCGTCAGGACTGAGAGTGGAGGAAAGATGAAGAAGTGAAGTTGGAGGAGATGTTTTTGGCTAGATGCCAGAAGTCAGGAAGAGTTAGAAAAGCAAGGTTTTGACATTTTCTATTAATGAAAGAATCTTTGGTTAGTCGGAGAATAGATTTGGCACGATTTCGGGCAGAAATGTAAAGTTCATAATTAGCATTAGTTTGAAGGCTCTGGTATCTTTTGTGAGCTACCTCTCTATCATTGACAGCACGAGAACAAGCGTGATTAAACCAAGGCTTTTTAGCGTGAGGAGTAGAGAAAGAACGAGGAATGTATGCCTCCATTCCAGAGACAATCACCTCTGTGATGCGCTGAGCACACACAGAGGGGTCTCTATCCTGGAAGCAATAATCATTCCACGGGAAATCGGAAAAGTACATCCTCAGGTCGTCCCACCGAGCTGAAGCAAAATGCCAGAAGCATCGCCTCTTCGGTGGGTCCAGAGGATGTACAGGAGCGATAGGACAGGATGCAGAAATAAGATTGTGATCGGAGGAGCCCAACGGAGAGAACAGTAAGCAGAAGGGTTTGAGGTAAGGAAGAGGTCTAGAATGTTGGGCCGATCTCCAAGACGGTCAGGAATACGTGTAGGGTGCTGGACCAACTGCTCTAGGTCGTTGAGGATAGCAAAGTTGTAGGCTTGTTCACCAGGATGGTCAGTGAAAGAGGATGAAAGCCAAAGCTGGTGGTGAACATTGAAATCTCCTAGGATGGAGATTTCAGCGAAGGGAGAGTGGGTCAAGATGTGCTCCACTTTAGAATTCAAATAGTCAAAGAATTTTACATAGTTGGTAGAGTTAGGTGAGAGATAAACAGCACAGATGTATTTAGTTGGTCTGTTTAGCGTCCAAACATCAATAGTTTTGGCCGGTTATCTTCTTACACACGCCCGCGCGTGCACATAGGCCTATGCCCTATGCCCGCGCGTACACACACACACACACACACACACACACACACTCGTTCGGTTGGGTTGTGAAGGGCTAGAGACGCAACAGATTCAGCGAGATGGAGGGGGTGGGGGGGTTACGAGGAGGCAGGTCTAGTCGGGATGGGATGGGGGGTCAGAGCAGAAGGGGGAGGGGTTGGGCTGGGTTGGAGCACCCCCCCGAAACACGCGAGTGGCTTATGTGATTTCGCCGACCTGGCAGCTTCTAGTTTCTTTGCTCCCCTCCCTCAAAAAGGAATGAAAAATCAAATGCGTATCCTCAAATGAGACTTGAACCCCTTCCACTTTTCATGAACATGTATACGCCATACGTTGATGTATATACTTCCATATGCCATGACTTGTACAGGGGATTCCAAAAGGGAGCAGACTATAGCTGTCTGGTAAGGAGAGTGAGGGGGAGGGGATCAGGTCTGATGTAGTTCAATCTCCATGGCAGATGGTTCAGCAGGGAGCAGCAATTTAAATTGCTTGGTGAATAGTTAGTATGCTATACCAGGTTGATTAACTTAAGCTAGATTCCTGGCGCCTAGGCAGGTTGGTAAGGTTGCAGCTGATTGGCTGCACCGCTCTCTCGCAGACACTCGTGTCAGACCATATCTTGCATGCTCGAGTGAGACATGTTAGGAATTAAGGGTTGTTTGGGGAGTGTTGGTAATCTACTAGCGAAACGAAAAATCAATAATAGCTGCTGTGAGTCGAATGCCCGAACCAAGGTTCTGTAAAGTTCCGAAAGGAACGAGTTAACTTCCAAGCTCGCCTCGCCACCAGTCAGTTGATAGACGCCGTTCAGTCAGTAGCCTGCCTTCACGCGGTGCCGGGTGATCATGGGCAGTCAGTTGTAAACTTCGCCAGTGTAAACACCCAGTCAGCGGTAGCCTTAGTGGCGTCACATACACCAGGCTAGTACAACTTAACCAGGCTGCAGGCACCTATGTACATTAACTCCCACTACAGCAAGGCCGGCCACTCATCGCCGACTTATTCAGACCACTTTATCAGAAAACCTCTACAAACAAGCTAAGTCCCCAGGGATGGCCCGAGCGAGGGGGGGGGGGTAACTCCCGAGGGGGGTAACCCGGGGGGGTTACCCCCCCATGTTCTGAGTTGGTAAAAAATTCTCAGTGAGTTGGTCAAAAATTTTACTTTTTTTTTTTTCTCATTTAGGCAGGGATGGCCCAGGCGGGGAGGGAGCAGGGAGCAGGGATGGCCCGACCGGAGGAAGGGTAGGGGGGTAGCCCCCAACTGTTTGTTCTGAATTGGTCAAAAAAATTAAGGACTTTTTATTTTTATTTTAGTTAAGCATGGCACAAGAGGGGAGGGGACAGGGAGTAAAAAAAAAAGAATTATACTGAGGTAAAAAAAAAATGTAAAATGATGTCTAGTGAATACAAAATAATTAAATATTTAAATGTGACTTTTTTTTCTTTTTTTTAGCAGTAAGGTAATACATGTTATCTGAAGAGCACTATTGGCAAACAGGGATGGTGCGGGGATCTGGTTGGGGTACCCCGCAACAATGTTTACTCTGAGTTGGTCAAAAAATGCTTAGTGAGTTGGCCTGAGCGAGGAAGAGAGAACGGGGCACATGGGAGGAGTATTCCCCCAATGTTTATTCTGAGTTGGTATAAAAGAAGAGTGAGTTGGTCAAAAACTTACGATCGAGACCTTTAAAAAAAAAAATAGACTGTGCAGATCTAAGGCTGACAAGCTCCAAGCGGGGAAGAGCAGCCGAGCAGTGTTTTTTTTTTTTTTTTTTTACTACGTGAAAGATGATGTCTCGTGTGTAAAATAAATTAAATGCTCAAATTTGACGTGCCAGTTTTTTTCTAGTTTTGAGAACTTGTCCACGACACAGGATGACTTGCATATTCGCGCACAGATTTTATAAAGAGCACTCTGGCAACACTGCTAGCTTGATTGATTGATTGATTGATTGATAGTTTATTGTTGCAAGTAAAACAACAAAGGAGAAGGGAGGAGCATGCCATCCCAACCCCCAGGCAGTACAGAGTGTGATTATACAACTAAGGATACATGTGTAAGTAGCACCAGGAAACTAAAAAGATACAATGGTAGGGGACAAGTGCTAAAAAAAATAAAGGCCTTGATTTAGTCAAGGGAGCAGACATAAGGGACTGTACATTTGGACTACAATCTAGAGGCAAATGCAGGATACACACTAAGCACAGCTGAAAGAACATTATTGTTAATGAACCAGCCCACCAGCCCAGGCAGGTCCCAGTGGCCCTGTGGGCGGTAGGCACTAATAGCAGAACATTGCAGGACATAGTGTTTGAGCGTGTGACCCCCTGGCCTGGCACACAAGCGGCAAGGTACAGGGTCAGCCCCACTGACCTCCCAGTAATATCTATAGCCCAGCCTCAGCCGCATCACCACCAGATCATAGGATGCACTAAGCCTACCATAAGTGTGGGTGCAGATACTTGATACCTGGGCATAGTGAATGCTGGAGGGACTACCATCCTGACACCTCAAGGCAAGCTGATTGGTAACAGACTCACTAACAAGGGATCTTAGTCTATTCTTAACATAATTATAGGTGTATTCAACACCTGGGTGTACATTGAGATCATCAGAGGCAGCACGAGCAAGTCTGTCTGCCTTTTCATTATGGGGCAGCCCAACATGTGAGGGCACCCAGATGAAGTGTGCAGTAGCACCACAGCGCTCCAGCAGGCTAAAGGCACTAAGGCACTTATTGACTATATCACAGTCAGAAGGGAAGGAGGACAGAAGAGCATACAAGGCACATCGACTATCAACAAACAGGTACACATCTTTCCCAGAGCTATAGTGATATGGAGGGCTTCATATATGGCATAGATTTCTGCCCTTGTGGAAGACAGATGATCAGGAAGCCTCTTAGAAACCTCAGTGTCAGTGTATTCAGAGGGGGTGGCATAGTCCCAAATAAATAATCCACAACCAGTCTTGGTGCCATTGACAGATCCATCACAAAACACATGGACAGCCTGGGTGCAGGGATATGCAGACAATTTGGTCAGAAAAATGGTCCTGCAGGACTTGAGGAAGCCAAGAATCTTTAGGTTTATCTAATTTTTCTATATAAACACTGACTCTATGAGGTTTCCAAGAGGGATAACAAGGGCTGCTAATGAGGGCAAGACATGGTTCAAGGACACCAAGGTCAGATAAGAGCTTGTGGAGCTTTCTAAGGTACGATTTGGCTGGAATGTTAGGGGTGGGCTGAAAGTTACCAAGAGCCTGCCTGAGCTGAGTGTCCCCGTGACAAATCATGCAGCAGACTGTGCGGCAAGTAATTTCCTGAATTCTGCAGACAACACTGGGCAGTTCCAACTCAGTTCGGAGGACTTCAAGCTTTGCCGTCCTGGGACAACCTAGAATAATCCGCATTGCCTCATTTTGTATAAGTTCCAAGGGCTTCAGTTGAGAGGGGCTACAACGCACCAGAACTGGTGCAGCATAATCAATCAGAGACCGAATGACAGAGAGATAGAATATCCTAAGAATAGGAATTCCTGCTCCAAGACCCCTGTTTGCTAATACACGTAACGGGGCAAGGCGAGGTAGACAGAGATTGCGTACATATGTAGTGCGGCGACTATGCCTGATGAACGAGCCTCCCATAACCCACTTAGCCAGTGGAGTACCTCTTTGGCCGACTCGGTAAGGAGTGGCTCTCCCGTCACGCTGGTCGCGGGTTCAATCCCAGACAGCCGGGGAATACCTTCTTGTTGTGATTAATTTCTCACGCAGAGGACGTGTGGGACCGAGAGAGTAACAGAAAAAAAGAGAATAGAAAATCTTGTCATTAAACTGGTGGCAAAGCGGTGGGCATCCTATCCTGCGGTTCTGTTGAGTTTCCCCGAAGGGGTAACAGGTAGGATGGCCCATGCTCTCCGAGGATAATAGAAAATGGGAGAGTTGGAGGTATGTCTCTACGGCAACATTGTGGAATAGTGAACCGATAGTGGTCACTGTTTAAGGTCTCAACACACAGAAATTAATCTACATAGAGGGGAAAGTCGTGTAGTGCGGCGACTATGCCTGATGAACGAGCCTCCCATAACCCACTTAGCCAGTGGGGTACCTCTTTGGCCGACTCGGTAAGGAGTGGCTCTCCCGTCACGCTGGTCGCGGGTTCAATGCCAGACAGCCGGGGAATACCCTCTCCTTGTTGTGATTAATTTCTCGTGTGTTTCGATACAAGCAGAGGACGTGTGGGACCGAGAGAGTAACAGAAAAAAGAGAATAGAAAATCTTGTCATTAAACATAGTCAACGCAATGGGTATACTTCTTAAAACTAAGTTGCACTCCTAAATACTTATAACATTGTACTCGGCCTAAGGCGACAGTATTAAAGCTCGGTGAACGACATATTTTGAGACTTGTCTGATATTTAGTTTTTGAGGCATTGACAATCAGACCCATATGTATACAAAGGTCCTCAAGGTGCTGCAGGGCTGTGGTCAGGGTTCCAGGGGAATCACACTGAATGAGGATGTCGTCGGCATAAATGACAATTTCAGTGCCCCGAGGAAAGGAGTGCCGGGCAATCTTATCCATAAGGATATTGAATAACATGGGGCTGAGGACTCCACCTTGAGGGGTGCCTAGGTCAAAGGACTCTTCAGTTGATACTGCACCCTGGAACCATACCCTAGCCCGTCTGTTGTACAAATACTCCCTGATCCACCCTAAAAGTCTCCCTTTCACACCTTTCATGATGAGTTCCTCCATGATAACATCTTTATTGGCCCTATCAAAGGCACCCTTGAGGTCTATAAAAGCTCTGCAGGTGACAGTGTCATTACTCAAACATTTAACAAAACAATTGGCAGTGGAGCGACCCTTCATAAACCCATGGAGATTAGGGGACATCAAGTCACCCACCTTATAAATGAGTCGTTGCAGGATGACCCTTTCCATTAGCTTGCATAAACAACTGGTGAGAGAAATTGGACGAAAAGTGCTGTCACCCTTAGGTATGGGAACAATGAGAGCAGATTTCCATGAAGGAGGCAAAACACTGGAGGAATACGACATGTTAAAGAGATTAAGAATGGGGTTATCAGGCAGGGCAAGGAGAGGGTAAAGGACGTCATAGGTTAAACCATCCTGACCAGGGGCCGTCGACTTGCCAGGCCGAATAGCGCGGAGGAGCTCATCCAAAGTAAGAGGAACACAAGTGTCGTCTACCAGGGCCACATTATGATGTACAAGGGCCATGCGCCGCAGCTGATGGCTGGCAAGAGCATCTCGATGAGCGGCAGGCAGCCCAGCCACAGCAGAGGCATTCATCCATGTTTGCAATAAACTCTGTGCCCTCCCAGCAGGATCAGGATCCCTAACGGGATGGTTAGGTTTGCCCCTGATCCTGTTGACATGGAGCCAAATCCCCCGCAGTGTCCGAGTCTTACGCAGTCGCCCCAAGAAGTCACCCCAGTATCGCTGCCGAGCCTGTTGACGAAGGTCAGTGAGGTGTCGAGCAACAGACACCATTGCATCCCTGGCATCATAGTCGGTGGGGTCACGCTGCCATCGCCGCTGATAGGTGGCAAGAGTTTACTGGCAAGAAAGTATGACAGGATCCTTAGCATAAGAGGAGGAGCAATGAGTGACGGCACATACCCTAGGAGCCCTATAAGATGGGGACACAAAGCCTTCAATAACTGCAACAAGGCCCTGATACAAGGAATTAACATCAGAGAAGGTAGCCTTGGCAACAGTGTACCAAGACTCAACACATGAAACAAGTCTTGGCACTCGGGCAGCAGGAACAGTAGCCTCTTTCTAGGTGTAATAGGCACAAAAGACCAAGGGAGAGTAGTTTCCAGAGCAAAGTGGTCGCTGAGTAAAGTTGGCAACAAGCAAGTCTCAATAGAACACGGGGCATGTTTGACAGGGCTACATAGTCTAACCTGCCACCTTGAGTGTGTGTAGGGACACTGTCACCTGTGAGCGTTACAGTATCTGTGGCATCAAGAAAAGCTTTCCAACGAATCCCATTTACATTGGTGGTCAAATGACTGCCTAGGTCCTTATGACGAGCATTGAGATCCCCCATTAGCAATGATTTTTCTTCCAAGAAGCAACCTGGGAGGTTGTCAGCACGAAAGGCACAAGCATGAACATACAAATTTATACAATACAGGGGACCATTAGGAACATGCAGACACACAATAAGAAACTCCATACCCCCCGTAGCCCCCATCTCATGAAAAGTAACAGGAAGTCCATGTTTGACATATGTTGTTAACCCTCTACTGCGACCATCTCCAGGTCCTAGAGAGTGATTCACATAACCTCTCAACTGTGGCACCTCGGGCCCGACCTCTTGTAGGGCAATGACGTCAGGTTTCTGCGTTATAACATATGAGTGATCAGTGAACCGGGCACGCAGCCCGTTAATGTTCCAGGTCAGGAAGCGATAGGTCGTGCAGGCCATTACGAGGTCAAGGAGATATTCAGGGGCTGCTGCGGAGTGCCATCCATTCTTGCAAGGATGGCCTGCATGGTAGTATGTATGCCCGCTACCGAAGTCTCCAGTGAATCTAGCCGAGAGTAGACTGCGGTCAGGCCAGAGTCACCCACAATCTGGGCACTGCTGCCGGAGGTGTGTGAAGCTACATGGGTTCCCGTAGCCTGTATAGGAGGAACTGAGCTGAGAGGAGTACTGGCTGTTGCCTGAGGCTGGGGATCGGCCGCCGGCGAGAGCGGCAGAGAAGAGGACCCACCAGCGTCAGCAGTCACAGGAGCCGGGCCAGGAGGAGAACATGGAGCAGGGGGAGCAGGGCGAGCTTCCACAGCAGCGAGGCGCACAGAAACTTGAGCCAGGACAACTGAAAGGTTGGCTATTTCCTTTTGTAGGGAAAGCAGAATACTACTAGAGAGGTCAGCAGCAGAAGCGGAGACTAGTGGACCCCCAGCGGGGACTGCAGGGGCAGGTGAGGACTCACTGACAGTGCCAGCGGAGGGTTGTCGAGGTCCAGAGCTTGGTAAAGGAGTTTCCCAGGCATTATGGGCAGGGGGCGGTGCAGGGCGGTAGGCTGCAGGAGGGACAGTTTGATGGGTGTAGGGGTCTGACTGCTCTCGAAGGGGGCTGAAGAAGGGAGCAGGTTTCACAGGACACGCCCTGGAGTGGGCATTATGAGGGCCACCACAATTGCAGCACCGAGGAGGAATGGAGGCACCGTCCTGAATACGTTTCCGACACTCCTCCGAAAGGTGGCGGCCAGCACAGAACCGACACCGAGGCAAGGATCTACACTTCCAGTCCTTATGACCCCAGCGACTGCAATGGTGGCAGAGGTCAGGCTCATGTCAGTAAGGAGTGACCCGCTTCCTGCCAACACCACATATCCACACTTCATCAAGAATGTCACCCTGAACTGAACCAAGTATGCTAGTTGTGGACGCGCCTCCAGTCCCACAAACCGCCTCTTCAGTGACAGAAAGCCCGGAGGAGTGGCTAAGCAGTTCACCGACACATAGGTGGGCACACCATGAACAAGAACTGTTCTTGGTGACCCTTCCAACGGGACCAGGACCTCCCCAAGAAAGCCCTGCGTCACAAGCTGGTCGTACACTGGCCCAGTATCCAGCGTGATGTAAGGAACGTTCCTACCTTCCTTGAACAGCGGGTTGGCCTCTGGGTGCTGTTGGAGGAGTCCCATGAACCACAGGTGTTTGGCAGCCGTCGAGTTCTGACCCGTGGTGAGGGGCCACAACAAACTGCGCCGTGTCTTGGGCACCTGTCCCTGTGTAGCAGTAACACCCGCAGCTGCTGAGACATCCATACTGTGACCCTCTTCCGGGGCAGGAGGGACGAGAGCCGCTTCTGCCGGACCGGGAGGACTCAGCTGAGGCACGGGCGGCGAGGAGGGTGACTCCGAGCGTGACTTTTTTTCCATGGTGTCGGGCGATGGCGAGGAGGTGGAGGAGGCGTCACTGGTTGTACTACCGGCTTGACTGTTGGCAGGACTCCGTGAACGGTCTCTGGGCTCATTCCCAGGAAGGGAGGAAGCACGCTCTCGCCGAAGAAGCTGCCTGGACCGAGCAAGGCGACGTTTTTTGGCTTTGTTTTTCATAACAAAGTCAGTGTGGGGGACGGGAGCGTAAACCAAGCAACCCGCATGCGGGCAGCAGGAGCGACAGCTCCTGCTGTTTTTTTCTTTTTTTTAAGTTGACTACCGCCACTTTTTTGTTATAGTTTTGCAATGTGCGACAGCCTAGGTGTAAATAATTATCCGAAAGGCTTTCTGGTATCACTGAGCGTGATTCGCTGGTCCCTGTCAAAATGCTCCCAAGACGTCATCAACACCGAGCCGGCTGAGGAAAATGGCGTAACCGAGCAGGAGACAGCGTGGTTTGCTGCATGGACCCACGCTACCTAATTTATATGTTGCAGGTAAGGCTTCTTAAATATCTATTATTTTTTGTTCTCTGTTATATACCTATAGGGACTATAGCACATTTTCAGTGTAATTAAGTACAAGCTTACAGTGGTGTTGGCGTAACGCAATTTGCCTTGTGCTTACTGTAAGTACACTGTAGGTATGTGTAAAAATATGACTGGATGTATAATGCAGTTGTGCATGCCATTACAACTGTTAACATGGTTTGCATATATACTGTTACACCACCGCCCCGCACACCACACTCCAAGCGATGCACCCCACGTCGCCGGCCATCACCAGCCCTCCGCGCCCAAAACTAGCACTCTCCCACACAAAGACAACACAAATAACACATGCAAATATACATGAAAATATACCCCCTGACGTAACACTATCCCCCCCTTAGAGAAGCAGTCGACCCGACACAAAAATACATAGATTACACATAAATCAGTTCTCCACCACGTCCTCCACAGTCTCTTCTCGCGCCCCCCTGTCAGCCACGCCGTCGACCAGCCGCCAGTCCTCAGTGGGCTCTTCCACGCCGTCCGCTCCACGAAACGCTCGGGACAGTCGACACCGGCTCCTGGCCTCCTCCCTCGGGGCAAGGTGCCCTCGCCCGGCTGTGACTTCCCCACGCAGCCAAGCTCAAAAACCTCCTGGAAGCAAAGGGTACCTCTCCGGTCACCCTCTCCGGCTCCCGTCCAAGGCCATCACAAGCCTTGGCCTGCGTCAGGTAGTCGAGGCCCAGCAAGCACGGCTCGTCTCGATCGGCGACGTCCACCGGCCGGCGCTCCACAGCGCTGCCCACGCCGATACGAACCTCCACTGGCCCCTCAAGCAGCACACACTACCCCGTGTCAGGCCGCGCCGAGGACTCCTCAGCCCCGGTGTCCACTGTCACGAGTCGTGGCTACATCCGCTAATCCTCCCACTGGCAACGCGCTGGTCAGGCGGTGGCAGCTTACACAAGGCGGGGCTCGGGGGCGGGAGACGGCTGAAAGTCGGCCCCCTTCTCCAGCCCGTCCACATCTCCCGCCCGCGCCGCGTCCCTGTGCCTGGGGCAGGCGCTCGAGCGGTGGCCAGACTGGCCACAATCCTTGCAGCGCGGCTGGAGGGCGTCGGGGCTCTGCCGGTCGAGGGAACGCGTCCTTCGCTCCCCCGGGCGCCGACTGCGCCTATGCCCCTTCTCGCCACAGCCCCCGCACGAACCATGGAAACCCTCCGGGCTCGCCTTCCTCGACGCTGCCTTCATCTTCACTTTCGCCATCCGGCCACTGAGGTCATGGCAGGGCGGGGCGGCCGCCCCTAGGCCGCTGATCGTCGTCAAGAAGGCCCCGAACTCCAAGGCCCTCGCCAGCGCGTCGGACGTGTCCTCGGTCCTTGGCAGGGGGTGAGAGTCCTCGACCGTCTCGTCCCTCAGCGCCTGGCAGTCCACGCAGAAGCGTTGCGTGCCTTCCTTCTTCCCAACTCGGACTACCGCTGAGGGCCACGGACTGTGTGACCGCTCCGTCACTCCCTGCGCCGCCAGCTCGTTGACGGTGCGCTGCAGTTCCTCGATCCCGCCTGGCTGGTGCGATTCGTCGGGGCGGGCTCTTGATGGGCGCACTATTTCCCGTGTTAATGTGCTTCACCAACCCCGTGCGGCCCAGGTCCAAGTCACCCCTGCCGAACACGTCCGCACACCGAGCCAGGGTGTCGCACATCTCCGTCTGCGCCTCCGTCAGGTTAGCGGCGCTCCGGTGCGCCAAATCCTCTCAGGAAGTCGAGCAGCGGCCTCACAGCGGCCGACTCCGCGCTCCCCGACGCCTCCTCTTGTTGCTCCACCTCCTCACAGGTGCCCAGCTTGGCACCAGAGGGTACTTCCCGAGTCTCGTCGGAGGAGTTAGCCACCAGCACTGTGACTGACTCCTCTCCCGCTCCTTCGAGACTCTGTCCGGCTGCCACACCATCAGCCAGCTGCAGGCCCTTCGTGGACTTCACCGTGCCTTCCTCTGGCATCGCGCCCGACCGGCAACACAGGACCCTGGCCTCCGTCCCCGGGGCAAGGTGCAGTCGCTCCACCGCGACTACCTTTGCAGAGTCAACCTCTGGGAGCAAAGGCGCTTGTCCGCGCAGCCTCTCCGGCTCCCGTCCACGGTCGGCACAGGCCTCGCCCTGCGTCAGGTAGTCGAGGCCCAGCAGGCACGGCTCGTCTCGATCGACGACGTCCACCGGCCGGCGCTCCACAGCGCTGCCCACGCCGTTACGAACCTCCTCTGGGCCCTTGGACTGCACGCAGTGCCCCGTGACGCCACACAGCGTCTGTGGCGAATCCTGGAGTCGTGTAGCGGCCAGCATGTCAGGCCGCCCCAAGGTCCTCTCGGCCGCGGCGCCCACCGCCAAGCGGCCTGGCTCGTCCACTGAGCCCCGTAGCGCTGTTGCCAACTGCAGCGCCTTCTCAGCCTCGCCCCAGCCCTGGGCAGCAGCTGGCATCTCGAACTGGGCCTCCCATGCCAGCTTCCCGTCGTGCTCCGCTGCCTTAAGCCTCCCCGAGTGCCGGGAGACCGAGGGGCCGCAGAGGGGAGGGGGCAGACCACGTGGGATGCAAGCCGGCCGGCATGGCGGAGAGGGAGGCGGTGAGAGAGGCCACGAGGCGGGGTGAATGGGTCCGACTCCAGCACCAGCTGGACCCAAGGGAGCGGCTCCGACGGCTCCCCAGCCTCCTGCAGCCTCCATCGGCTCCGCCACCAGGCTTCAGGGGTCCTTGCCAGTGGCCCCACGCGGAGCCCCACCAGTCCGCCACCCCGGCCCCCGCCGCCAGCACACGTGACGCTTCCTGTTCCTCAGCGCACGACTTTGCCACCTCTCGCCGCTGCCATGGGGGAGAGAGCGAACCAAGTGGCCTGCGAGCCGGCTGGCATGGAGGAGAGGGAGGCCACCAGGCGGGGTGAATGGGTCCGACTCCAGCGCCAGCTGGACCCAAGGGAGCGGCACCGTTGGCTCCCCAACCTCCTGCGCCAGCTACTGGCTCCACCACGATGCTACCAGGCTCCAGGGATCCCTGCCAGTTGCCCTAGATAGGCCCCAACAGCCCCGCCGCCCCGACGTCTCCCGCCAGAACTGAGCCTTCTTCCTTCGCGTGCGACGTTGCCACCTCGCGTAACTGCCTCTCCGCCTCCACTTCCTCAGGTCCTGAGCCTCGCCTTCCGGGGTCTGCTGCACCTCCTCCAGCTCTGATCTCTGATCCAATTCATGCCTCATACTGCCCAGCATGGCAGCGATCAAGTCCATCTCGCTCGGTGTAAACTCGCCCGCACCGGCCTCGGCCTTGCCCGCCTCCTCACCCTCACGGCGGCAATCCTGAGACGCCATAACGACACGGCGTAACTCACTGTTCACTACTCACTTATCCTCACTCCCATGACACCAAATGTTACACCACCGGCCCGCTCACCACACTCCAAGCACGGGCAGGCGGTGTGCCTCAACCCCAGACCACCACACACGGGTCGCGAACACCCAGAACAGCAGGACACACCACGCCGACACTCCCAACACGAGGGAAGCAGGGCAGGGCAAGGATGCTCACAGCGCAGATTTTCTACTTTACTGAACAACTCCAACACGTACAGAACACTGGTTTACAAGGCACAATAACTCCCAGTACTCAGAGGGGCACGGACACTGCACAGGGCTTACAAAAGCGGGCAAGGCACGCACAGGAGCGGGCAGGGCACACAGGCAGCGGCGCGTACGTCTATCGCCCCTGTAAGCTGGGCTCTCTCTGCCTGGCCCCGCGGCTCGGCCTGGTGGCTCCTGGCCGGGCCGCCGCGATGCACCCCACGCCGCCGGCCATCACCAGCCCTCCGCGCCCCAAACTAGCACCCCCCACACAAAGACAATACAAATAACACATGAAAATATACCCCCTGGCGTAACAATACATTCAGGGGAGAGTCCCAGAGACCGTGAATCAGTCACATTATCAGTGAGTCAACCATGAAATATTAGTGGCCTCCCCAGGCTCCTCCCTGCCGTCAGGGCCGGATTTATTGGGGGCAATTACTCCGGGGCCCCCCAGGCCAAGAATCTCCTTGACAAAACATTGTAGTAATTATAAAATTGTTTTCTATTATAAAGAATAAATTGTGTGTGTGGGGTACCGGAAAATAGAGAGGCAGGATGCCCCCATCCATTTCAAGGCAGTGCCCTCTTTGAATAACTTGATAAATTGGTAGAAGTAAAATATTGAGGAAATTAAAGTGTGACTATCAAAGTTTAGACAAAACTGCCCTTACCTCCTCCACTAACGACACACCCCATGAGCCATTACTGGCAGAAACACAACAATAACAAATGAGACTTCAGACGAATGTACAGAGAATGACTCAATGACCTCGAGAGCTGCTCTCAATGTTTGTATGTGAGTTGGTCAAAAAATTACTGAGTTGGTCATAATTAACCTTACCCCCCCCCCACTAAGTACTCTTCGGGCCATCCCTGTAAGTCCCACTGATTATGTCTTACTCCTGAGGGGCCTCGGGGTGGGGATTGATCAGTTGGGTGCTTGGCAGGGGCGAAAGGCCCAACACTTAAGTTCGGCCTATGTGTATTGCATAAAAGTACCAGTAATGTTTCTATATTATATGCCATAGCAATCAATCAATCAATGGGGGCATACGCCGGGGGGCATGTCGCCTCCCCCACCCTACGACGCCAATCCCGGGGGTCCCTCCGAGCGAGTCTCCATGCAGGCCCCTTTCCCAACCCGAGTACCTCCCATTAGGATCTATTGACTTGCTCCAACCACGAACTCCGTGGGCATCCCCTTGACCTCCTCCACTCAGGATTGTCTCTTACAGAGACAACCTGATGAGTAGGATCAGCTTCCGGAAAACGTGCCACGTGCCCGTATAGCCGAAGTTGGCGTTGACGGACTATGCAGGTAATATATGTCGAATCAGTCTCACGGAGTAGTCGCAGGTTTGACACAGTCATTCCAGCGATATCCCATGATTCTGCGTAGACACTTATTACCAAAGGCATCAATCCACCTCTCAAAGTCCCTGGTGAACCCCCACTCCAATTTCAAACTCATCTGATATTCCCACCACTGTTTTCATTCTCAATTTTGTACCTTCATTTTGTCCCGTCACCGATTCAACCAATCTTTCTGGTAATCTTTGCCTTCTCAATGCCCATCTTATAATTTCCCTTGATACTTCTCATTGAGAGTAATTAACATTTGGAACGGCTTGCCGGATTCTGTTGTTTGTCATCTCGGTGAATTCCTTCAAACGCCAGCTGGACAAGCATCTTGGTCTGATCTTAAACGAATTTGATTAATTTGTTCTGGTGGTTTGGTTGTTCTTTGGGTGTTTTTATGGATTGTTGTTGTTGACTGTGTCTTGAAAATAGTAGTTGTTCATGCCATCTCATGATGTCATATTAGCCAATCATCTAACCATCTTCATGAAAACCATCCGCTGCAGTTTTGTTGGGGACATTGCACTGTTTTTGGATGGGGCATGTCCCCATCCAGGTAAGAAATCCAGGTAAGAACATGCCAGTAGTAGTGCTACAGACTTTGCTTCATTTAGGGTTGGAAAGGTGCTTCTAATTGACCCATTGTATTGGTTTTGAATGGTACTTGGCACCTCTACTTTAGGAAGGGGAATAAAAATCCATTTATATGAAAATATTCAACAAATGTTTTCAATTGCTTAGCACTCACATACCAATTTCCACCCAATTGGTGCATCAGCTCAGGCTACACACATCACACCTTGCATTTGCACTCTCCATGGAATCACCTCATGCAGCTACATTTACAGTAAAAGTACCTACTAGTCTGTTTCTGAACTGCCTGGAGAAGATTACAATAGATTTTTTTTTTTTTATTACTAGAGAGAGAACAGTTTTACCATAAGTCAAGGGAGCAGCCAAAAATAATTCAAGTTAAAGGCCTTAAACATATGTACTTAATATAAACTAACCTTCAATCTGTATTATAGTGTGCTTTCAGGAAATATTCCTTAATGGACAGTGATGATTTCCCTCCAATGTTTCCAGTCACACATTAGTGGCTTTACTGCACAGCCACAGTATTGAAGACCAATGGGTATGCATAGATGTTACTGTATGTGCTGCACACACTGCCTTTGCTTTCCTTCCTCTGACCACTATTACCTCCTTTTGGTCACAAGGAGCAGTGCCTATATTGTTATGCAGTTAATAATAAAAAGAAACAGATAAGCATCAGCTATATAAATATATTGATAAGTGGTGTTAATTGTTCACTATTAAAGTCCTAGTTGCTACTAATAAATAGTTTACATGACTGACTCTGAAGAGTAAGTGGTTATCCTCTTTCTGAGCAGTAAGTAGTAGCAATGCTGCTGTATACGGGTGTGGATGACTGCACGTAACACTCAGACAGGCTTAACATGATAGGACTAGCTGAATGTCACTGTATGTACAGTAAATATAGAGCTACATGCTAAGTAAAAGATATCATGAATGCATAGAGTATTTATTAAAATTTGCATCAAAAAATCAATTTATAATGAAGTGGAGTTTCGTGAGCACATATGTAGTGACAAATCAATTAATGCCTGATAATATATTACCAACATATTGACAACAAATATAAGTCATATCACTATCAGAAGCTCAAACCATTTACCTTTGATTAATATATTCAACTTTTTTTAAGACAGTGTGACTCGGCATAAAATCTCATAAGTGGGCACAAAAAACTCTTTCCTTACATGAATGCCAAAGAAGTACTTTTCTGTTTGATTAACTCTGCCAAGAAAAAAAATCATCACCAGACACTGTCAAATGAGAAAACAACAAATATCACACTAAAATGTCATTCTAGACACTTATGAATGACTCAAACTTGAATCATGTTTCCTTAAGAATTTGAATCCAAATCCATTCGCTCTAGGGACCCATCCTCCTGAAAAAAAATAAGTACATTTTAGCAATAATCATACCAAAATACTTTTTGTAATCTGTTTTTATCATACTACATAGCATCATTTGTGATATAAAGTAAATTACAATATAAAAATATTTCTTATGCTTTTTTGACAGACCAGTTTCACCTGACTTTTAGTTATTGAATTTAATAGTAGCTACATATCTTGCAGGCTTCAAAGTACTCTAGAAATATAAACACAACTACATAAAAACTTCAATGTACACAAAATTTGTCCCTAAATAATGAAAACACAACACAATTGAAAATACACAACAAACAGTAGTAAAATATAAAGATCCCAACTCTCAACATAAAGGATGAAACTCATTACACTTACCAGTACCACCACCCTGCCAAGATACCTTACAGAACTGATATCATTACATTCCTGACAAGATTACTACATTCCTAAGACTTTACATTGTCCATATGGGTGCTCTAGGGTTGGCACTAACCTTGTAGTGTTGGCATTGAATGATGACAGTCCTTGCTAAATCCTTAATGCGATGGTATGGCGTTGGGGAGGCAAGAAGGGCTTGTAGAAGCTGTAGGCCTCCTTCTTCCTCCACCAGAGTGCAGTACTTTTCAGCTGATAAAATTATAAGAATCAAGTATAAACTGGCCTGTTTGTAACTGTAACCAAAGATAACATAATAATTCAAATACACAAGTATAATCCAATCATCATCAGATCCCATTTCTTGCCATTGAGAGATTAAGAGCCTTGACTAGAAAAAAAAATTACTATAAAGATTGAAAGTTAGCTTGGTGACTCACGATAAACTCGAGTTAGGTTAGCCAGTGCCCAGGCAGCCCAGTGTTGGCACTGAGGAGTGTGGTAAACTTCAAGCAGCCTTAGAATGGGTTCAAATGACCTGAAAAGGAAGGCAACAATGAAATGGTAGAAACTAAAAGTACATACATTAAAAAAACTCAGTCATGTCACTACTTATTCTAGCAATAATATTTTTACAAACTATTGATATTTCAAACAGTACAGTTGCCATAGAATTAAGAAAATTGTAATGTCTAAACTACCCTACTCCACATCAAAAATTTGAAAAAATGTAGGAAAATTGCTTTGTATTAGAAGAAGCAATTTTCCATATACAACATTACTTTTTAAACGTCTCACCTGTAATTAATGTTGCGTTTTGAGGCCAGGTCCCAGCGCTCTATTGCTGCCACCATCCTCTCTAACACCTCGGCCCGTGTGGGGCGATCAATGGTCCAAGCCTCTGCCCCACCACTGGCGATGTGGGACAGCACTCCTGCAGCATTGTAGCTCACCTGCACCACAGACACCAAGGCAGATATTTATTTATTCAAGTAAAAGCTTGCCACTGCATCAGGCAACACAGTTTCAGAATATATAGAGTAAATTAATCAGGCAGCTGCTTTTTCAGGAGAGGCACACTTAACATTGCCAAGGAATGTAAGGAACACTTTATCTGAACAGTTCATATTATATCTGGAGAAAAGATAATCGCCGACTATAAGACTGACCTCAATGCCATCGGAGTTGGAATCAAGGAGGTCAGCAAAGGTGGTGAGGAGATCTGGCGTCATGAGGCGGTGTCTCAGGTCCTTTACCTCTGCCACGTTGCCCAACAGTCCCATCATATTCCTCAGTAACTCAGGTTTATCAGGAAATTCCTTAAGGCATTTAGACATGGAGCACAAAGTTAAAATGTGGAATGTAACAATACATTTATTAGAATAAACATTACAGCCAATGATGACTTACTAATATTACACTTATGACAATTAATGAAATAAGTCACTTAAGAGATTGTTGTAATGGTAATAAAAATTCATGGTTGCAAGACTTACCTTAAGACACTTTTGAAAGTATGTCATTCCCTCGCCATTGAGGAAGCGGAGGCAGTTGACAGGAGTCTCATCTGTAACATTCCACATGGCCGACCAGGCAATCTCCAGCATGTCATCATGCACGTGACTCTGCAGCCGGTCACTAATGAGCTTCAGCATTGTCTGAAAAGACAGACATAGAGAAATTATCAACATGCAAGAAGTAATAAGTCATATTCTCAGAGTAAATTTGAATGTTATCAGAGTAGAATGAAAACAACTCACTTCTATAGCTCCTAAATCTCCAACAAGTTCTTTCTGTTCCCCATCAACTTGGCAGGCAAGAGAATTGAGAAGATAGATGGCAATCCTTCGCACAAAGTCATCTCCGTCTCCTCTACCCTTGATAAGGCGCAGCAGCAGTTGCACTAGACGCCGATACTCAAACAGCTGGTGAGGAAAAATAGTTTATTCTATTGTTGCATAATTTTCAAAGGTCTTGATGTGGAAATTATTTTTTGCTTTCTTAATATGTCCTACAGTGTCTGCATAACTCCCCATCCATTTGTAACCCAAGGTGCTGATACTTGCCACGTCTTGAGGTATCCTGAACTGGCAGAGAGTGAGGCAGCCATTGCGCATCATTGTGGAGTCATTGAGGTGGGTCTCCATGGCGTCTAGCAATACTACTATCATCTTCTGTCTTGCCCTCACACTCAGACTGCTCTTGTCTTCACTCTTGGCTATGTAGAATAGTGATGCACTGTCCAAGAATACAGTGAGAAAATGTTTTAACCATCCCATATCAAATTAAATGAGTAATGTGCTGTTCAAAGAAAATACATTACTGTCATCCAACATAGAACAGGGAAGAAGCAACAACACACATAGATAATACTGTGATCAGCATTAAAAAGCCACATCAGTGATTTACCTTCCGGATATCTGAATGTGTTTCTCCCAGCGGTGCCTAAGCATAGCCAGTAAGATGAGGTTCAGGGCTCGCTGCTGGTAATGGCAGGTCTCAAACCGGAAAATGTGGAACAGTTCATTTAGGGCTTTGACCAGGACCTCAGGCCGATCCAGGTAAGCTGCTGTAGCTGCTAATATCTGTTCTTCATTGGCATCTCCTGTGATCTATACAAACAAACAAAAAAAAATCATTTCTTTTCTGACCAAGACAATTCATACAATAGTTAGTTTATTGACCACAAAAAATATACTGAATCATGGTGTATGGTTGTGTACTACATTGTATGAGGCCATGACTGACTGTATAGTAGATATAATGCCTGTACTTACTTTTACATACTAATAGAATTATGAGCATTGGCAAAAGGGTTTCTAAAATACAAAAAGGCAAATCATAGTTAACTTACCACCTTAGCAGGGATGTGGTTTCTGTGGCAAGCATCATGATGAGTGTTGTAAAGACCTAGAAACTCCAGGGGATTGTTGATGCGACTCCTCAGTCCAGGAATATCACACAAGTCTGTTTCTGAATCTCTGTCTCTGCTCCTCCCTTTCTGCAAAACAATCATATTGTGATCAGCTTTTAAAATTCACTCCTAGTAGATTCCTAAAATAATGCACATATAATTTACATATTACTATGACAATAAGCATTTTTTCTATTTCAACAGAAATTTAAGGAGTATTCTTTACGGTGTCAGACTCTCGGTACTCATCAAAGGTGCCGTCCCCTGACAAGTTTGTGCCGGAAATATCCAAACTTATAAGGTTTGGCAGGCTCATCACCAGGTTGGCAAGTGTTGTATTAGGACACTCAAACATGCCGTACGTCTGGTTGGCTTGTGACACATCTAAAAATCTGAAAAATAAGGAAATGTAAAAACAAAATTAAATAAGATGTACAAGTATGAACAAGTGCAATAATATCAACTAAAACTTTTCAAAATTTCACAAACCTAAATATAAAAATTTACTGATAGCTTCTTGACATACATAGACCACCATAGGCTATTAAAACTATATAATTTATGCATTCATTCATTAAATTTTAACTCATAACTTGTTTCTAATTTTGTGCTTCAAATAAAAAATATAATTTTATACTGACTTTAATGTTTTGATTTCTGAAAGAACTGGGATTGCATCTTGTATTCTCTGTGCATTGTGGAGGTTGATGGAGACTAGATTCTTCATGGGGAGGATGTACTTGATGTCATGAAGGAAGAAGCAGCCAGACAGGTCAAGATGAGTGAGCCTGGTTAGTGGCTGCAGGAGCATGACGAAGTACTCATGGTGCTTGGGCTGTATCAGCTCCCGCACCACCAGCTTCCGCAGGTTAGGGGTTCGTAGGATGTAGTCTCTCTGTTTCCCCTCCTTTATTGGGCTGTTTTCAAAATCATTACTGGACTCAGCATGGGACCAGGATAACACAGAACTTGGCAATATGTCTTTAGTTTTTCCAATCACTAGTGTCATGAGACTGTCACAATACTTGTTTATATTGTCTAATGTTCTTTCTGAGAGTTTACTACAATTACTAATATCAAGTTCAATTAAATTATGAGCGAGAAGAACACTAAGGCCATCGTCTGACACCGATGAGTTTCTCAAATTTACTCTCTTTAGCCTTGTATTTGTCAAATCTCTGAATATATTAATAAACCTATCATCAAGCGCTTCTGGATCCTTGTCTTGCCACAAACTTATTAGTTTTTCACACAATTCTGTTGGGAGAGCCGTGCCTGGTCGCAAGAACCACAGCCCACTATATTGGTGCTTGACACAGAATGTCTCAGGATGACCAATGACATATTTTCCACAGATATCCAGGAGAGGTTCAGGAGAGTTGTCCTCCCATGGACAATGAATGTTTATGTTTCCCACACTCATCTTCCTCTTGTCCTTTGTCTGCCTTCCTTTGTATCTTCTGTTAGTGCATCATCCTTTCCTACCTCTGTAGTGAGAAAAGGCATTGCAATTAATTTAAATCAAAACACATCTTTACGAGAGCTTCTTTCAATTTTGAAAATTTGAAAAAAAATATAACTTTTCTTGGAAAATCTACATTTTTTACAATAAAAATCTAGGGAAGAAATTAGGGGAATAGGCGAGATTCCATAAATAGGACGTGCTACCCTCAAAAGTAACAAAAGGGAGTAGTTGTGTTAATGCTGCCTCACCTGGTTTTGCTTTAAAACCCAATTAATGACAGCCTTGTGTTGACAGAAAGTCAAGCATATGTAGTGCGGCGACTATGTCAGGATGAATGAGCCTCCCATAACCCACTTAGCCAGTGGGGTACCTCTTTGGCCAACTCAGTAGGGAGTGGCTCTCTCGTCATGATGGTCGTGGGTTCAATCCCAGCCCAGGCAGCCGGCGAATACCCTCTCCTGGTCTTGATTAATTTCTCGTGTGTTGTTTCGATACACGCAGAGGTCGTGTAGGAAAATAGAGGAAAAAGAGTAAAATAATGTCAGGATGAACAAGCCTCCAATAACCCACTTAGCCAGTGGGGTACCTCTTTGACTGACTCGGTAGGGAGTGGCTCTCTCGTCACAATGGTCATGGGTTCAATCCCAGCCCAGGCAGCTGGCGAATACCCTCTCCTGGTCTTGATTAATTTCTCATGTGTTGTTTCGATACACACAGAGGTCGTGTAGGAAAATAGAGGAAAAAGAGTAAAATGAGCTCTCAGGGCATGACACGTACTAGTATCACTTTATATGTAAGGAATTTGTACCTATCACTGGCATGTATCAGACGTTATCACTGATTTTGTGGAAGTCTTAGTCTTGGTTTGGGAGGCAGCCATTCCATTACTTTAGCTCCATCACTCTTTAATCAGGTTAGTTTTACACTTTATTGACATGGAATAAGGTCCAGACTGAATGTGTTGTTTTGGCAAAGGCTATAGTTAATTGATTTGCTTAAGAATTTGTCTCATTCCATTTAACGAAGTGGGCTTGTCTTGCTTACTGAGGCATGAGCAGTACATCAGGGCCAGTATATACGAAAACTTTTAAAGGTAACAGTTGGCCTAAGCATTATTAAGTCCCCTATTAGTAATACTCAAAGATTACTAGCGAGTTGACAACCTTTAGCAGGCATCAGTAGGTGAATGGGGTAATGGGGAATATTAGTTCACTGCTAGTCACTACTTGTGTCCAAGATACCCAACCACTGAATAGCTACTGCAGCCTCATCACTTACAAAGTCATAAAAGACCTTGTGGCTAAGCATCCTAATAGTGAGTGAAAAGATGCTGAAAAGGTGCTAAAATCCCTTGAGGTAATGGAGTGTTGCTTTGGCTCACTGATATAGAGTTGGCCATCTCACCTCCCTGGTCACAGGTTCAAATTTCCCCTGAGGAAGGTTGTTGCTCTTGAACTGACCATACACACATAGGCCCGGGCTGTCAGGCTGACAAAAAGCGGCGGGGCTAGAGGCAGCCTGTGTGTGTATGGGAAGTTTTGCACCTGACCAGGCCTGTTGCGGCTACTGGATGAAAAACAGTCAGCGTTTGAAAATTCCGTCGCATAACACCTGCTGCCTGCATGTGTGTGGGCACATGAGGCGCAGCTCATAACTACCTCAGCCAGAGATCTCACTGTCAGTCATGTTAACAACATTATTTAGGATTTTTATCAAGTTATTGAGGATTTTTATCATGTTGACCACATTATTTAGGATTTTATGCTGTATAATGCACTCAAAGCAATCTCCAACAAGTTGTTGTCCAACAGCAGATCCATGTCATCAGCATGGTGGTCCAACATATACTGTTGAACTTAACGACTCAAGGCTGGAGGCTGCAGAACGCTTAGCCTCTGACCTTTCTATTATTTCCGATTGGGGTAAGAAGAACCTGGTGTCCTTCAAAAAAAATCAGTTTCTCCCTTCACCCTCCCACTCACACAATCTTTCCAAACAACTATCCCCATTCTTTGACAACACCCAGCTATCACCTTCCTCAACACTAAACATCTCGGTCTATCCTTAACTCAAAATCTCAACTGGAAACTATATCATCATCTCTTTATTAATCAGCTTCCTCGGCTGGGGCGCTCTGGGCTGCTCCCGCCAGTTCTTTCCCCCTGCACCAGTTGTTGTCCATATACAGGGGCCTTGTCTGCCCTCGAATGGAGTATGCATCTCATGTGTGGGGGGGCTCCACTCACACAGCTCTTCTGGACAGAGTGGAGGCTAAGGCTCTTCGTCTCATCAGCTATCCTCCTCATACTGATAGTCTTCTACCTCTTAAATTCCGCCACAATGTTGCCTCTCTTTCTATCTTCTATCGATATTTTCATGGTGACTGCTCTTCTGAACTTGCTAACTGCATGCCTCCACCCCTCCCGCGGCCCCGCTGCACTCTACTTTCTACTCATGCTCATCCCTATACTGTCCAAACCCCTTATGCAAGAGTTAACCAGTATCTTCACTCTTTCATCCCTCACGCTGGTAAACCCTGGAACAATCTTCCTTCATCTGTATTTCCTCCTGCCTACGACTTGAACTCTTTCAAGAGGAGGGTATCAGGACATCTCTTCTCCCGTATTTGATCTTGCTTTCGGCCACCTCTTTTGTTTCTTTTTTAGGAGCAGCGAGTAGCAGGCTTTTTTTTTATTATTGTTTTCTTTTTTTGTGTGCCCTTGAGCTGCCTCCTTTGTTGTAAAAAAAAAAAAAAAATGTGTGTGGGCCTTGATGCCCCGCCCCTTTTTGTCGGCTGAACAGGCTGGGCCTGCGTGTGTATGGCCAGCTTTATAACTATAATGTTATTTCAACCTCTCATGGACCTCTTCTCCCAAGTATGTGATTCAATTTATCATGTGCTTCAAGCTAAGAAATGTCTTTCATTACATAATATGCTGATAGAAAGATACAGGTTGGATAATGCAAACATCCGGTATGTATCTGCTTGTGGTGACAGGTGCCTTGCAGAATCAGATAATGAGGAGCAAGTCATGTTGAAAAGCCCAGCAAGATTTTTTTTTTTTTAACAAATCCCCAAAAAGTACACATGTAAAACTACACACAAAGATGACTCCATTGTACAAAATACATGTGAAAAATATTTGTCCTGTTATAATAGTTTATCTATCTATATCTCTGATGCCCTGTTCCCTCAAGGATACTTCCCTCAGTGGTGAAGGTGTCACTCACGTTTGCATATACGTTTTCAGTGCAGGGGAAGATGTAATGATACTCAAGGTTACATCTTCAAAATCTCACCTCAAAACTTAATAGAAAGGTTTTTTTTTCCAAAACATGTTCTTTCAAACAATCAAGGTGGTGTACATGATTATTCTATTAATAGTAATATATTTTTCCTCATATAGATGTTACAATTGTAAAGTTGATAGGCTTTCTTGATCTGTTTATTTAGACTCCGGATGTTTGATAAAATAGGCTCATGTTAAGTTGGGCCAGTCTCTAACATTGGCGTTAAGCTTACAAGAATGGAAAAAGTACAAGTGCAAACTCTTCTCGGGGTTAAAACTTAGCAAGACAGTAAACAAGGAAAATATTTCATATACTAGCATTCACATTTGCATAAAATAGCATTTAGGGACACTGTATTCAGCTGTAACTGTTAACAGTGGTGACACCCTCCTCCTGACCACGAAACCCCTCATCGGACCTGGCATACGCAAACCAACGACAGAAAATACAGTTTGCAATTTTTACAACACTGGAACTTGCTGTGTGGGCGAGCCTTTCATCTCTTCAGTCCTGACCGCAGCACACGGGAAGGTCAAGGTCACCTCCAATACTCCCAGCCAAGCACCCCACCTTGCTCTGGCGCCCGTGACCCCGGCCCCGCCTCAGCTGATGCAGCCCAGCACACGGCTGCTGTCCTGCTTGTTTACACGGGCTCTGGGCCGAGCCATCTGGGCTGGCCTGTAGGATCTGATCCCATTGTTCACGAAGGAAAAGAGGATCACTCACTCTTTCAACTTACCCATTGTGTGTGTGTGTGTAAGTGTGTGTGTATATATATATATATATATATATATATATATATATATATATATATATATATATATATATATATATATATATATATATATATAATTTCCTCTGTTCCAGCAAATTTGATGGCTCCCATATAATAAAATATAGGACTTTCAGGCAAAGCTTCATCCAATATATTTGTGTTAATTTTAACTGAGCTATCTATACGATGATTGAAGTTAATGGTCTACTCTGCTTCGATTTAGGAAGTGTATATGAACTGTAGGTAAATATATAACTTGATTTTGTATTAACGTAAACAAATTTCTTTGACGGGAACAGGCGTACTCGTTTACTGATAATTTATCTGTCAAAGCCCTCCCGACAGCTGATGAACGTGTTGGTGTCTCTGAATATTACAGATGCCCATTTCCTAAAGCTATAGACGTATGCTATATTTATATAGCTAGGTCATGATGTTGCCATGTCACCTGGTTCGAGCTGCAATATGATCACCTCCACCCGGGCTACAAGAAAGGAAACATCTTAATTTGACCCAAGGGAAGAGCCTACCTGAAATTGTAGCCCTTATGTCAACACCTTTAAAAATCAATATATTTGAGATGCAGAGAGAGCTAGGTACCCTTAAGGGAAATTAGCTCCCAAGCCTCTTTAAAATCAATCATCAGGGGAAACTTGAGTGTCATTAATTAGACCCGTGACAGCTGCCCCGTGCCCAACACATACAGCCATATATTTCGCCCTATTATTTTAAAGAAACAAACTATATAGCGCTTGAAGATCAGTGTTGTGATCTTCCAGGATAGCTACTTCCTTAATCTGATGAGGTGAATAAAAAAAAAAAAAAGGATAGGTATAGGAATCTTTTAGTGGGATTCACTCATCCCTGTACTTTCACAACACATATGTCGATCTTTTCTTTCTGTCATGTTATTTACAGAAATTTCATGCAAAATTTCTTTATTTATTTTGCTATGAATAGAAATCCGAAGTGCAAGTTATTGGAAATGTATGCTGGAGGTGACGCTGGCTTCCAATAACACTGGCGTGATGTTGACAAAGTGATGGCAGCGTGCCGCCGTGCTGGGAGTGTGAGGAAGGGGTGGGCAGGTACCGTTAATTTCAGTACCGATAATATTGGTACCGAAAACTCTGGTACCAATACCGGCTATATAGATTTACACAGAAATTCAGACCAAACAGACCCCATGGTCCAGACTAGGTAGTCTGTCCACCTAAGTGTTTCTACATAAATCAAATAGCTCCAAAACTCTGCGCATTTCTACTTTAGAAAATATTAAGTTGAAGGAAGTGTCGGTCGAACTTGTTTTTAAGGAGTCAATCGTGTTTCACTGGACCACGTACGTATAGGTACTGAAGGTGGGAGCTTGTTCCATTCAGGATCAAAGGACATTGATCCCGGTTCCATTCTCGCATCACAACGTTGGTGAAGAAAAATTTGGTGCAGTCTGAATTTACTTGTTTACATTTAAGTTTTGTGCCATTATTTCTCGTTCGCAAAGTGTCATCGATCATAAACGATTTTGAATTGTCTACATTCGTAAAGTCATTCAGTAATTTAAAACATTCGATCAGTTTTCCTCGGAGGCGACGTTTCTCAAGAGAACATGCATGTTAAGGGTTGAGAATTTAACCTTTCGTCGTAAAAAAAAAAAAAAAAAAATGCGCAAAGAAGGGATCCTTTTTGTTGCCCGACGTACGTTGAACACCTAATTTAGCAATGTTCTTTGCATGGTGGGGAGACCAAAACTGTATGTACCGCCTACATTCCAAGGGGGGGTCTGACTGAAACTATAACTATTGTAAAGCGGAAGTATTAAAATTGCTTCTTTATATTAAAAGTTTCTTTTAATGAAGCCCAGCATTCTGTTCGCTTCATTTGTTGCATCCGAATCATTGCTGTGAGAATGTGAGGTTTGACGCGAATTTGACACCCGGGGCCACAGGTCCTCGACGCATTGAACGCTTTTGAGTTTAACGCCACGCATTTCGTAATCGAACCTCTTATTTCTTGTTCCAACTTGAAGAACCTGGCCCTTATCCATATTAAAGGGCATCTTCCATCTATCAGACCAAGCTGAAATTTTAAGCAAATCTTGGAGGCTTTGTCTGTCTTCGTCAGTGAGAACCGAGTTACCAATCTTTGTGTCGTCTGCAAATTTACTAATTTACATAGATAGATTTACATAGAAAATCAGACCACACAGACCCCATGGTCCAGACTTGGTGGTCTGTCCTTAAACCTAAGTGATTTTACATTAATCAGAAGACTCCAAAACGTTGCATTTCTACTCTAGTTGATATTAAGTTGAAGGAAGTGACGGTCGAGCTTATTTTTGAAGGAGTCAATCGTGTTACACTGGACCACTGATGATGGGAGCTTATTCCATTCTCGCACTACAACGTTGGTGAAGAAAAATTTGGTGCAGTCTGAATTTACTTGTCTACATCTGAGTTTTACGCCATTGTTCCTCGTGCGCAAAGTGTCATCGATCAGAAACAATGTTGATCTGTCTACATTCGTGAAACCATTAAGTATTTTAAAACATTCGATCAGTTTTCCTCGGAGGCGACGTTTCTCAAGAGAGAACATGTTAAGGGTAGAAAGCCTTTCTTCGTAGGATTTGTTGCGCAAGGAAGGGATAATTTTCGTTGCCCGACGCTGAACACCTTCTAATTTAGCAATATCCTTTGCATGGTGGGGAGACCAAAACTGTACCGCATATTCCAAGTGGGGTCTGACTAAACTATTGTAGAACGGGAGTATTACATCTTTATTCTTAAATAAAAAGTTTCTTTTAATGAAGCCCAACATTCTGTTCGCTTTATTTGCTGCATCGATGCATTGCTGTGAGAATTTGAGGTTTGACGCGATTTTGACCCCTAAGTCCTTGACGCATTGAACGCTTTTGAGTTTAACGCCGCGCATTTCGTAATCAAACTTCTTATTCCTCGTTCCAACTTGAAGGACCTGGCACTTGTCTACGTTAAAGGGCATCTCCCATCTATCCGACCAAGCTGAAATTTTGTGCAAATCCTCTTGGAGGCTTTGCCTGTCTTCGTCAGTGAGAACCGAGTTACCAATCTTACCAATACCATCGTTTATGTAGATAATGAAGAGCATTAATTGGGCCAAGAACCGAGCCCTCAGGAACACCACTATCGTCGATTCCACGAGAACTGGCATAGGTATATTCCTTCAGGGGTGGACTCGCAGACTTGGTATCATTGCTCGGGTGATGGTAGGCTACTTCGCGCTCATTGGCCAATTGTTAACTTGTTCTGATGCGCATAAAATTGACTTTGTATTCCTACCAAAACCCTTTGTGAGCTGTAAGGTAACAGATTGCACCGATAAAAACTAATGCAATAATATCTATATTGATAAGTGTGTGCCTTTTGAACTATTATAAATGAATCTGAAACGACATTCCTAACAAAACTAAGTCAGAACTGCACGTAAACGGACAATATCCAGCGAATGAAACGACTGTTGATGCAAGACTTTTTTTTTTACTACTTTTTACTACTACAAAGCGCTAGGCTGCAGTCTAATTAACTCATTTATTGTAAGATTTCTTGGTATATTTTTTAGGCCTGGCTTAGTACTAACATAATGTGTAGTGATGCTACGGAGTCATAACGTTTTTTTTTTTTTTTTTTTTTTTTGTGTGTGTGTGTGTATTTCGTTGGGGATATACCCTAATGGAGGAAGACGGTGCATGCCGCGCAACCCCCCAGACGGCTGGTAGAGAGATACCCAATTCTTTCAAGGAGGAGGCCCAACAACGGGGCTGACACCCCATCGGCCAATTTTACGTGGAATTACTATAGCGGCGATCGCCGCCATTGGTAACGATCAAAACAAACAAAATGACTGTGAAAGCGGCCCTTAGTAAACAACAGCCAATGAGCGGCGCGGAGACTGTCACTCCAGCAATGACGCCAAGTCCGCGAGTCCACTCCTGAAAGAAAATCTATGCCAGTTCTCGTGGAACCGACTATAGTGACAGGCGCCCATCTGCATGCACTGTAAGTTAAATCCATCGATCACCACTATTTGCTGTCTGTTGCTCAACCATTTTATGATCCATTGGTGTACCTGACTTAATACGTACCTCGTTGCTTTAATTTATAAAGTAATTTATGGTGTGGGACTTTATCAAACGCTTTCTGGAAATCATGATAGTCTATGTCCAGTGATTTGGTTACGTCATAAACTGAGAAAAGGTCGTAATAAAAGGTCATCAGGTTTGCTAGGCAGGATCTCTTATTACGGAAACCATGTTGTGGATCTTTAATTAATGAGTGGCTTTCAAGGGAACTCGCAATTTTGTCTCTAATTATGCTCTCGAGTAGCTTACCTACAACTGAAGTTAGACTAATGGCCCAGTAATTACCCGGTATTTTTTTTTCTCCTTTCCAAAAAAAAATCGGTGTTACGTTTTTCTAATCCGAAGGGACGATCCCTTGTCGCAAGGACATATTGAATACGATTGTGAGAGAAGAGACTATTTCGCTCTTTGTTTCTTTAAGTACATAATAGGATATATACATTGTCAGGCCCTGGACTTTTATTTGTACTAAGGGATTGGAGAGCTTTTAGGACTTCATCGGTAGTTATTGCAAAGTTAGGCAACGCATGAATGGGATTTACGTTAGTACTATTGTCGTCACTGGTGTTGGTGGTAGTGGTGGGAAGACTGCTATAGTATTAACTACCGAGGAAAAGTAAGTGTTTACTAACAAGTTCGCAATGTGTTGTCTTTCAGTCACTAATTCACCGTCACTGTTTGTTAGGCTGAAATTTTATGCAAATCCTCTTGGAGTCTTTGTCTATCTTCGTCAGTGAGAAACGAGTTACCAATCTTTGTGTCGTCTGCAAATTTACGAATGATATTATTGATTCCAACATCTACATCGTTGATGTAAATAATGAAGAGCACTGGGCCAAGAACCGAGCCTTGTGGGACGCCACTAGTAACAAACGCCCACTTTGAGTTAATCCGTCGATCACCACCACTTTTTGTTGTCTGTTGCTTAACCAATTCGCGATCCATTGGTGTACTTGACCGTCAATACCTATGTGGTTTAATTTATAAAGTAATTTATGATGTGAAACTTTATTAAACGCTTTCTGGAAATCAGGATAGACTGCGTCTAGTGATTTGGTTACGTCATGAACTGAGAAGAGATCGTTATTAAAGGTCAATATAGGTTTGATGGGCAGGATCTTTTATTACGGAAGCCATGTTGTGTATTTTTAATGAATGAGTGACCTTCAAGGTAACTCACAATTTTGTCTAATCATGCTCTCGAGTAGCTTACCTACAACTGAAGTTAGACTAATGTGTAGTGCCGTTCATGGGCACTCTTTTAATTAACTATGTAGGTTCATTATACCTCAAAGTAGAATTAATTGTTGATCATTTAAACCACAGAGTAAAATTAGTGGTTTATTCACCCAGTCTTATAAGGCACCATTATCGCACACAGGATCATCACCTGCCCAAGTAATATATGTAACGCGACTATAAGAATGTTACTTGAGGTGATTATTGTTTCGAGATTTTGATGGTGAACTAAGGGTCATAGGACAGGGTCCACTTATTAGAGGTTAGCTTACGTATCTTACATCACTAATTACACTTGTAAATACCATGAATACGGGTTAACAGTAACACCGTAAACTAACATGCACACATGGCAATAAGTAGCACCGACATAATTATTGTTTCCACCCACACGGGGAAACACAGACTCCACCATCCCACACCTTAATTAAGTCCTAACTAAAACTAGTGAGTGTTTGCGCTTATCCATTGTTACCCCTGAGAACGACACACATACCACCCTTTTGGCCTCTCCTTCCTTCCTCTCTTCACACACCCTGCCACAGGCAACCCACAACGCAGCTTCAAAAGTGTTAGAGGTCCAATTCCACTTCTGCCGCCTTCCTGTTGTTTATTAAGTAGGATTTCCGCATAGCTGGGCATGACAACAGAAAACCTTATTCCCGATAACCGATAACTGATACTGGAAGACCTTATCAGTGATAACCGATATTCGTTAACTGGCGACACACATATAGGCGATAACCGATACCCGATACCCGATATAAATCCACAATTCCGATATTAGCTAGCGATAAGTCCGATAGGCGAAAACGATACTATATTGATATTTCAAATAAAAACATAGATGAATTCAAATTTTCATTATCTGTATTTTATAAAACTTACAAAACCTGAAAACCACATGTTGACACGTACATAATTATGGACGGTAATACTGGAAACGCCTAAACCGGTGTTGTGTTATTTGGCGTTCCCATCGTCAACGCTTTTGTTTACAAACACTGGTCTCTCGTGAACTGCGCATGCTCAGACCAGCAAGCGTAGACCTGTACAGTCTCACAAAGCTTTTTAACCGTAATTAAGAGTTGCTGGAAGTCACTGTTATTCCTCTAAACCTATCAACAATGGTGTCTCACAGGGCTCTGTCCTATCACCCACCCTCTTCCTGGTATTCATCAATGATCTTCTTTTCATAACAAACTGTCCTATCCACTCATACGCTGATGACTCAACCCCATAGCTGGGCACGATAACAGAAAACCTTATTCCCGATAACCGATAACTGATAATGGAAAACCTTATCAGTGGTAACCGATATTCGTTAACTGGCGACACAAATATAGGCGATAACCGATACCCGATACCCGATATAAATCCACAATATCGATACTAGCTTGGGATAAGTCCGATAGGCGAAAACGATACTATATTGATATTTCAAATAAAAACATAAATGAATTAAAATTTTCATTATCTGTATTTTATAAAACTTACAAAACCTGAAAACCACATGTTGACACGTACATATAGACGGTAATACTGGAAACGCCTGAACCGGTGTTGTGTTATTTGGCGTCCCCACCGTCAACGCTTTTGTTTACAAACACTGGTCTCTCGTGAACTGCGCATGCTCAGACCAGCAAGCGTAGACCTGTACAGTCTCACAAAGCTTTTTAACCGTAATTAAGAGTTGCTGGAAGGCTGAATCAGACATACAGTACTACTACCACCATCCCCGCTGTTTCTACCTAGAACGACACTCTGTACGAGCTGTATTTATATGTACAAAGTGTCGTTCTAGAAACAACGAGGATGGTGGTACTGTATGTCTGATTCAGCCTTCCAGCAACTCTTAAGGGGGGCGACTACGGGGGGTCCTCCTGCGCATATGGTACGTCCAATAGCTTTGAAATCTTAGAATGTTGTTTATTACTGTAAGGGTATGTTATTCTGTGAATTTCATTGAATTCGAGTGAAGTTTAGGAGAGACTCAAACAAAGCGTATTTTTCGTTTTTTTTCTTTTTCACAGGCTTTATTTTTCAGTTAATCGGTTTGAAAAAAAATGCCATAGAAACTTTGTTTACCTATCTACATTTTGTTGGAAGTAACTTTTTGATTTTTTTTTTTTTTTGTCTTCGAAGAAAAAAAATACAATCTTTTGTCAGTTATTATTTTCTCCTCTCTGTGTCCCGTTTTCTTTTGACATTATTAAAAATCTATTTCCAACAAAAAAATGCCCTTTAGTTGTCGTTTCAACTGATACCTAACAGAAGTCGATCAGACTTTTTACCGATTTTGTGAAATTAATTTAAGTTTAAAAAACTAGTTTTCGAGATATTGCTCCTAAAGATTTTTTTACATTTCATTCCTGTCTTGCCATTTGCATTTATTTGATTGGCATGAAATTTTCACATATTATTGTGTATATCTTGTTGACTTACTGTAGAATGATCAGGCATCTGGGCCCGCGACATTCCCGTGTAGCGCGAGTGCCGCGGGAGTGCCTCGCGGGAGTGCCTTGCTTCTACGCTACTCTCTTGCTTGTTTTCTGAGGTTTGGCCGCTCCATAAGCCCTCTTGATATTGGTGACTCTTTTTCTGGTTGCCTTGCGCTTGTACATCATTTGTAAGGACGTTCTTTTGGCTGGAGAGGAGAGAAAAGTACGACATACTCTTCCCATCTGTGTCTCGCTTGGCACTGACGCGGTGGCACCTCTCTTCCTCCCCTGCCTCTCCGTGCGAAAAAGAGAGGATGACAGATGACAAAATTTACGAAGAAATAAAATTTTCTAATGCAATTTTTACGTATATACGAATGATACCGCATATGTTGACATGAGCGTCTTACGATGCGCATGTCCGACTATGACGCAAAAGCCCCCCAGGGGGAAGGGGTTTTAATTTTACGTAAACAAACCTCACCACATGGTAATTTAGGGTTTCCCGGCCACACTGAGCGAAAAACATGTACTCGTCCGATTTTAAATATATTCGTCAAAAAATACCCCGTAGTTGCCCCCCTTAATGTGTTAAAAAGCTTTGTGAGACTGTATACAGGGCTACGCTTACTGGTCTGAGCATGTGCAGTTTACGAGAGACCAGTGTTTGTAAACAAAAACGCCAGCTTTTGACGATGGGACACCAAATAACACAACACCAGGTGCCTTCAATACCATGGCATGCTCACAAACGAATATGGAATATCAAATTTGAGGCAGTGAATAATCATTTTTGGGGCATAGTTAAATGATTTTTCTCTTTGATATATTAATTTTTTTATAACATTTAAAAAATAACCTACTGTTTTAATGTTGATGATCTAAGTATGAAATCTCTTCACCGAAGATATTTCGTACCCCGAAGTTTTTTCATACAACACCGGGCGCCCGGGCCACGTGTAGGGAGGAGACAACGTTTTTTTTTTTTTTCTTTTCTGAGAGGCGGAAAAAAGTAGCGATTGTCGCTAGTTTGGTTACAAAAGTACCGAAGATACCGATGTTTATTCAAATAAGTAGCGGATGGCCGATAACCCGATTTTGTTATCAGCGATAAAGTATCGCGATAACTTATCGCGATAACGCCTAGCTATTGATTTCGGGTTATATTTACGGTTGACTGCAATGTTTCCTCCATATCTACGCTTTGTCTGACATAATATTATTATTATTATTATTATTTTTTTTTTTACGCCGTTGCCTGTTGCGCCGGTAGGCATCTTCCTGGTGGGGCCTGATGGTCGGCCCAAGGCTTCTTCCAGGTGGGGCCTGATGGTCGGCCCAGCCCGTTCTGGCGAAGGCGAGTGTTTATAGTGGCGTCATCTTGCATTATAGTCTTTTTACTCGCCGCCTGGCTTTATGGTGAAGTCTTATGTTTTCGGGCGTGTTATACTCTTTCTTTAGCCTGTAAGACGATTTTCTCTCCTGAACCGAATGTTTAATTTCGCTATTAAGCCAAGGCTGGACTTCTTCAATATTACTTCGCTTCGCAGAATGTGAAAAATGTGTTCTGCTGAGTGAGTAAATGATTTTTAAACTTTAGTCAGGCTTCCTCTACGTTGCAATCATATGATAGTTGTATTTCTGTTAGTTTTTGTCGGCATTTTACGAAATCTGCTCTTTTGGAATTGAGCACTTTTACTTTATATTCAGTCACTGTTGTATGAGCTCTACTGACGACGCGCACTAATTTATGATCGCAATTAAGAACCGATGATGTTCTACTTTAACATTACTGACTAGGTTATCTTGGGTCGCTGTAACAATTGGTCTAGTATATGTTATTTTCCCGAGTTGGTTCAGTAATTAACCATTTGGATTAGGTAATTCTAAAAATTCAATCATTCTATGTGACTCGCCTTATGTACCCGATCGACAGTGTCGCCCAGTCAATATGAGGGAGATTAAAGTCTCCTAATATCAGTGATCGAGTCGCTATTATTTTATGTGACTACCTTAAAACGCTAGCTGTAGCTTACATTTCAACATCATCTCCGAGTGATTGCCCCGGCGACCTGCAGATGACGGATATATTTAGATTATTTTTTTACAATGTTTACTCACACGCACAAGTGTTCAACGTTAGAGAGAGAGAGCGAGAGAGAGAGATCCATATCATCGAGATATCCAGCCTCCACTCGTGTGAAGACTGAAGAGGAAATGAGCGTGAGCTGCTAGTCATCATTGGTACCGCCACTAAGCAGTCTGGTACCGGTAACGTACCGTTTAGTCGGTACCGCTAGTACCGGTACCCCTATGAGGCGCCGCGCCGCTCTAAAGGCAAAAAAAACTGCGGGCGGTGTGACGTGCATTCTGCCTTCCCTGACCCGCCAGCACACCCTGGCGTTCCCCGGTGGTTAAGGAGGAGAGTTTAGTGTTCAAGGCATCTACAGCTATACTCTTAAGGTACCTTTGCTTCATACTATGTCGAGTTAGTGGTCTGCCCCGGTGAGGTGATCCGCCGCCACAGTGGGCCGGTCTGGGGGCCTTCATCTCTAGACCTCTAGCTGATGCTTGGTATTGTTTCGTAGGTTTTTACGCCTAGATCTTCCTTCTTTTTATTGTTTCATTATTTTCTCTCTGTTTCCAGCTTTCCACCAAGAATCTATTCGTAATTTTTGGCAAATTTGTTGGAGGGGGGCTAGAGGGCATCATAGGTTCATGAGTGTGTGTGTTGGGGTGTGTGCAAGAGAAGCGAAGTAGGGAAATTTTTGGTTAAGATTTGTTTTAGCAACGTGCCAGTATTTCATTACCTACCTTATGAAACATCACTAGCTCTTCATATATCTTTTCTACAAACGTTCAACAATCATGGAAACGCTTTCAAAATCAAATTCAAGGACTATTTTTTTTATTGTTGAAAATAGGGGATAGTATTCACAAAAGCGTAGCCTCCTCTGGCGGCGGCCGCGGCAGCGTTCCATCCCATGTTGCGAGAAATACCTCCTCGCAGAAATAAGTTGCATATGGGGGGGGGGGGTTCCAGGGGGGGCTGCACCCCCCCCCCTGGAGCTATGTGTTGGTCCCAATGGTCTGGTACCAGAAACAACAACAGCTCTCTCCTCCTGAATTTTGCAACATCCAGAAGGTTGAGAATTGTGGGTCCCTGGTACCAGAGACCAGAGCTGCACCGCTGGACTTGGTATGGAGGGGTAGCTAAGGAGATTGATCACATCCTCGTAAGTACTCGGAGGATCCTTCAGAACTGCGGGGTTCACCGGAGTGCTGAGTTCTTTGCAACTGACCATAGGCTTATTGTTGCAACACTCAAGCTTCATGTCAGGTCAAGAAGAATCTCGAGATGCAACAATACTGTGTTCCAGCTCAAGAGGCTGTCAGATCGTAAAGTTCGGTTGGAGTAGTTTAAATATGCTCCCCCACCCAAAACCCCCGATTTTCCATGGGTCCCTCAAGTTGAACCTCTCTGCGAGTTATTTTGCGGCTGCGGCAACGGGCCCACAAAAGGCATTGAAAAGTCAATCTTTTAGTCATTTCCAGAGAAAAATACTATCTCCATGATAAACAGCATTATATTTTGTCCAGAAATAAGCAGTCATTATTTTGAAATTAGTAATGTCATTAAAACGAAACTTTACCAAATTTTTTTTTAAATTAAGCACTTTGAGGAAAACATTGGGGGTGGGGGCTATACTGCTATACCCCCCCCACAGGAATTACGGCCCATTCATCTCCTCCAATGATGTATTTTAGCTGTTCAGGACATAAGTTGGTCTGCTTCCCCAGGATGGGCATGTGTGGGCTATAGGGTTGCCACCTTAAACTCAGAAAAATAAGGAATGCAACATTTCATTCTCCAATATGGAACAAATCCATGTTTTAAAGAACGGGTGGCAACTGCCCTTACTGACAGCCACTGCGTGCTGGTGGTGGAGGCAGGAGGAAGGGGGGAGGGATGTTATGTTGTGTACTTATATGCATTTTAGGATGACCCTTGACAAATACACAATTTTACAAACTGTTTTTGTGATTGACAGAAAAATGCTCTCACCATAATTTTGAAATACTGAATTATATCTGTTTGACTATTCAGACAGCCAAATAAAGGATGGGCTTTTTTTTTTACATCTTTTTGTTGCCCTTGAGTTGCTCTCTGTGCTGTAAAAAAAAAAATGGCATTCCGTATTGGCGGAATAAATCCATATTCTAAGGAACGGGTGGCAACCCTAGTGGGGTAGGGGATCATCAGGGATCCTTTGTTACACAAAAAAGTCCAGCTGCCTCTAGAAAGTTTATGAGCTGCAGTTGGAAGTGTCTCTTGACAGGCAGTTTAACCCTTAAACAATGGGTAGTTTTTATGGAATGTTCTTGCAAGAACATAAAAAAGTTCTAATATATTTTATTTGTTCATTCATATAGTATGAAGTGTTGTAACTCACTAAAAGTAATGGTGAAATCCAAATTAAATACATCATGAAATAGTCATGCTAGAGGGTATGAAATATAGCAGGGTGTGAGCTGCTGGCAGGAAACAGATCTTGAAGGATGTGCTGCCATCAACACAGGCTGGCTAGGGGGTGTCAGAAAGTGCCGCATTTCACTTTTTTTTATTATCCTCATGATTGAATGTTAATAATATGAATTCTTCTATACATTGAAATAATTTTGATAACACATACAGTACTGTCTCCAGGAGTGCGAGTTTCAAGTTTGCGATTCACCGAGTTTGCGATAGGGACCCAAAAAATTCCATTTTTATTGAAAACTGAAATTGCAATATGACCTGAAAGGAAAAGGAAAAGGCTTCTAAAACCTTTTTTTTTTTTTTTTTGACACCTTGTTGTGGTCCTTGACTCCCATTCTCACTCTTACCCACCCCCTGGGCCTTTCCATTGGCCGTGGGAAGCATGGTGAGTGGGATCCGGGCAGCCCCGACCGCGCGCTGGGCCCAAGCAGCTGATGGCGATGGTGATGATGAGTGTCAGCGGCGTGGCTCCCGCATCAGTGCCACCCAAACGTCATTTTCACTGGGGGCTGCGAGTGTGTGGCTGTGCCCATTGTGGGCCCAGGCTCTTCAATTTGCCAATTCTCACTTTCCACATGTTGCACAGGACCCCTTTCCTTTCTTTCATCTCTTCGTTTTCAAAAAGAAGAGATGGAAGAAAAGAAAGGGGTCCCGTGCAACATGTGGAAAACAAGAATCAGCAAATTGAGAAGCCCAAACCCACAACAAACACAGCCACACACACACGGGCCCCGACAAAAACACCGTTCAGGCGGCGCTGATGCAAAGGGCATGCCGCCGACACTCATCACCATCATCACCATTATCAGCCACCCGTCAGCTGCTCGGGCCCAGCGCGCAGCCGGGGCTGTCTGCACACATCCGGGTGGCCAAGCGCAAGATGTCGACGGTTTTCAATTTTCCCCATAAGAATAATGGTTCAAAGTTTGCGATTTCAACTTTTGCGACCCGCAACATAGACCTTTTTATCGCAAACTTGGAGACACTACTGTACTTAACTTACTTTTAGTCCTCCTTGGAGCATGATGAGGATGGTGAAAGGTTTTCCAGGGATTGTGAGATAAATAATAGTTACTGTGATCAGTTACTTCTGATGGCTCCAGCAACTAATTTATTGATTGATTATTCCTCAGCTTATCCAGCCTCCTGGTGCAGCAAGTATGTCCTCTTCAGATCCACCAGCTCCACCTTTACTCTCAGATGAGTCTGCTGCTCCCCAGGATGAAGAGCCATCTGAAGAAGCTGACCTGGACAAATTAAAAGAAACAGAAGCAGCTGTAATGTCTCTGCTAGCATCAGAAGCTGATGAAACTTCTGCTTCAGATGAAGGCCAGACCTTAGTTGCTGTCACTGAACCATATATAGGTGAAGGAGACTCTGATGAATTCCCTGCCAAAGTAGCATCATCAAGAGCATCACCACAAAATAACGATGCAGGTCTTGTTGAGGCAACACCAGGTGAGGTGACTGTAAAGCTTACCACAGAGGGCCTCTCATCCCTCGTGTCATACTCCTCATCTTCAGCAGAAGTGTCAGCTTCAGAAGATAATACTCAGGATGTCCCTGAAAAGAGCAACTCGGAGGATCCTTTGACTTCTGGGAAAAGTATTGCTGATAATGTTAAGGAACCAGCAGCAATTTCCCAGGTGTTAGAGGAGACAGAAGAGAACCAGCATGAAAAGTCCCAGGTATCCCCCGGAGAAGTGTTGGCTGCTGCAGCTGATGCCCTCGCCAGTGCTGTAGATGAGGTACAGGTGGAAGCAGAAGAAGTTGCAGCTATTGAGAGTGTTACAGCAGCACTTGCTCAGGCTGAGGCAGACTTAGCAATGAAAACTGCTGAAGATGATGTGGATGCTGCTGAATCAGATATTCCAGAGGCAGTGGGCAGTGAGGAGGAAGAGGCTGCTAGTGTCCCAAATTCTGTTGTGAAAGAGGACAGCAATGCCACATCTCCCCCTGACACTAAAGTGGGTGAGAGCAGCACTGAACATATACAGAGTGCACAGGAATCAAAAGGTAAGAATGTCTAATGTTATTTTGAGACAGTTAGTTCTCACACATTTTATTAAAGCACCAGGTATCCATTCATCTATCAGGTTATTATAGTTAGTGGTGGTAAATATAGAGATAATGCATATTAAAATGTGGATAATAGTGATGATGGTTTTGGTTTCAGATGCAGTGGAAACTCCACCAAATGTGATGGAGGCTGTTACCCAAGAAGCATTAGTGAGTGCATTTGATGAAGAGACACAAGCTGCTCAGGAGAAGAAAGATGAGGTGAACTTACCAAAGGACAGTCTTGAAGAGGCAGAAGAGGCACTTACATTTGTAAAAGATTCAAGTAATCAGAAATCTCCCAAAGAGATGGAAAAAGTTACCTTCAAAGACATTGTTCAAACCTCTGTTGCTGATGAAAATTCAGATGTGAAAATGGATACTGATACCAAAGAAGTACCAGAAAAATTACCTACTGAACATCCCTCCACAAAGATTGATACCACACAGTCAGCCAAATCAACAGCTGAAGATGCTGATGCAGATACTACAGAGGAAAGCAAGATTACTATTGATAAAGAGGCTAACAGTGGAAAAGGAATAAAGAGACCATTGGAAGATGACACAGAAGAGCCTGCAGAAGACAAAAAGAAGGAGGAGGAGGGGAGAGGAAAAAGACCAAAGAAAAGTGAGCCAGCAATTGACTCTTCTCTGCATCCTCTGGAACAGGAAGAGGCTCAAGACACACCACAGGAAGAGGAAACTGAGCTGATGGAAACAGGCACTACAAGGGACCTAGAACCAGAGAGTGGCATCAAAACACGAAAGAGAGTGGAGCCTGAAGGATTGGAAAAGGGTGACGAAGGAAGTAGAGATGGTGAAGGAGATGAGGTGGGTGAAGATGATGCTGAGAAGAAAGACAATAGTGGTCAAGACAAAGACAAAGATGACAGCAAGGAAGATGAAGAGTCATCTACCCCATCAAGGAGAAGAAAGAAGAAGAGAAGAGCTTATGAAAGACCAAGAGGAGAAGGGGGCAAATTCATGAAAGAAAAACCAGGTACAGTATATAATGAGTCATAAAAAGGAAAGGAGTGAACCTGAATCCAAGTGTATATCTTCAAAAGAAATGTTAGTGTAATTGCAACCTCTTCATTTAATGTATTATTTTTCTTTTAAACATACCCAAGAGATCTTTAGTGATACCTGTGCTTATATCAGAAAGTTATCAAATGGTTCTAATTTTATGTGAGATTTAACTTGATACAAGAGATTTAGTATTAATTTAGTTAAAGTTTACTTTATAATTTTGCACAGATCCATCAATGTTGGATGAGGAGACAAGAATGGACTGCAGTCTGCTGCAGGATGAAGACTCGCAAGGTTCAGCCTCCAGAAGGGAAGTTCGGAGGTTCCGCTGTGAAGTTATTGTTCCAGAGAGGTCTGTAGCCACACTTGGGGGCTCAAAACTTATTTATCAGTCTATAATTTTTTACTGTAATTAATTTCCTCGTGAAAAGTATACACATTTACTTTTTTTGCTATCCTAGTTTAATATGTTGACAAAATATTTAGAAACTGCAAGGTCTCAAGTCAAAACAAGTCACATAGTAAGTGTTCTATTGCAGTACGGAAGTGTTCACTGCCGACAAAGTGGTTGAGTATGTGTGGCCGCTGGAAGGCATCGGAGAACACTACTTCATCCAGGAGCAGATCTCTCAGTACCTGGGGATCATGTCCTTCAAGAGGCGGTACCCAGACCTACGACGCAGGCCCATTGACATGCAAGAACGAGATTACCTCAAGGAAAAAGGCCTTGTGTCAGATATGGCCTGTGATTTAGGTTTGTTTATGAATATCTTTGCTATGCATCCTTTCCTCACTGTTTTTGTTTTGGATTTCAACATACCCCAACAGCTGATGCAATGCCTTGGGATTGGTCATTTTCTACTAAGACTGGGCATACACAGAAAGAGGTATAGCTCTGTTATTTAGTTTAGATTGAATCAATTTAGTATTAATGATAATGTGGTGACTAATCAACTGTTCCCTTTATGGGTCACCAAAGCATCCTCTTTATCTTCCTCTGCCAACCCCATGTCCCATGTGTGTCCCCTCTCACCACATCCATAAACCTCCTCTTTGGCTTTCCTCTTACCTAGTAGCTTTATCTCCAGTATCCTCCAGATATACCCAGCATCTTTCTACTACACATGTCTAAACCATCTCAGTCTTTACTTCTCACTCTGTATGTGAACTGTCTAATGTGGACTGTCCATCTTAGTTACTCATTTTTTATTCTGTGCATCCCTATCACTCCCAAAGAAAATCTTAACATCTTTTCTTCTTGCACCTCCAGCTCTGCCTCCTGTCATTTCATAAGTGCTATTGTCTCCAAACCATGTAATATAGCTGGCCTCACTATCTATCTATCTATTTATATCTCCAATGCCTCTCACTTTCAGCCTTGACCAAGCTCCCCCACTCTGGCTTTCATTTCTCTCATACAACCATCCATGTACACATTAAAAAGCCATGGTGACATCACACACCCCTGTCTCACACCCACACCAACACCAAAACTCTCATTCAACTCACCATTCACTCGTACAGAGGCACTTGCATACTTATTGAAGGATCTGATTCCCTCCAGCAAATGCCCTCCCATACCATAATCCTTAGAGCATCCCATAAACCCTTCCTATTAACCCTGTCATATGCCTTCTCTAGGTCCATGAAAGCAGCAAACAGCTTCCTATCCTTCTCCCGGTATTTTTCAACTAACATTTTCAATGCAAACATTTGGTCTACACAAACTCTCCCTTTCCCTAAAAAAACCTTGTTCATTGCCTACTCTTTTCTGTTATTTTCTTCATCCTCGCATTTAAAACCCTTCCATACACTTTTGCTGCCACACTGAGTAGATTTATTCCCCTGTAACTATTACAATCACCTCTGCTTCCTTTCCCATTGTACAGCGCCACAACATAGCCTTTCTCCAGTCCTCTGGCACCTCATCCTGGCCCCATGCTAGGTTACATATCCATAACATAAATTCCACAACTACATCTCCATACTTCAACATTTCTGCTGTTATGCCATCAGCTCCAGGGGCCTTTCCTACTTTTAACTTCTTCAATGCCTCTATCTCACCTCTCTCCTCCTTCTTCTGTGGATCTGGCCACCCCACATTGATCTTTATTCCCACCCTAGTCACTGCTGCTCTCCCCACACTTTCATTCATTACAGTTTCAAAGTGCTGCTTCCATACCTCCCTTATCTCCTCATTCCCTCTCACAACCACCCCATCTCTCCTCTTCATGCTACAAATGTAACTTTCCTCCCCCCATTCTCTTTTAACTTCTTACCAGAAAAGTTTTTTGATCTGGTATTTTGCTGATATTTTTCTACCCAAATCCTCATCCCTTCTCTTTACTTTCCCTAACCAGCCTCTATACCAACATCTTACTCTCCCTGTACTTCCTCTCCCATGTCTCTCATCTGCTCCATCATATTTCTCTAACATTTTCTTGTAGTTCCTTCTTTTCTCCTCAACTGCCTCTTTTATCTCATCCATCCACCACGCACTCCCTTTCTTTCCTTTTCCACACGACCTATACCCAACTACTTCCTCAGTTGCCCTGACCACTGAACTCTTAACCATTAAACGATGGGTATTGCTCTCATCGAATGGTACTTAGATACAGGTAAAAACAGCTGCTATTTTTTTGTTTGTTTGTTTATTCACATTGTATGAAGCATCTTAACTCACTGAACACAGTGGTGAAATCCAAATTGTGATACTTTGTGTAATTTATAGTCATGCAAGTGGGTGTGAAATGTAGCCAGGGTGTGAGCTGCCGGCATGAAACATTGTTCCAGGCAGCTTGAGGCTGGCCTCCACCCAGGATGCACGTGTCAACACAGGCTGACCACGGTGGCAGCATATGCTTCACACTGAAATAATTCAGACATCTACTTTACTCACTTACTTTCAGTCCTCCTCAGAGCTGGGTGTTTCAGTCAGGGCAACACACACCTTACGCATACCGGTAGCCTTCTTACCCTGCACTGTTGTTGTGGAAGCACTTGCTTGTACAGTACAGTACAATACAGTGCAGTACAGATAGCGAAATAACATCATCACTTTCTAAGTCACTCACTAGTACTGCTGTCACTACTCACAATGTATTCATCATTGTTATCCTTGTACTAAAAATTATCTTCACTTTCTATCCTGCCCTTTCCTCCTGATGCATCACTGTGTTTCCCTGTGTTTTCTTGAGAGGTGCTGGGTTTGGGCTTCAGGGCTACTCAGTGAGGACTAATGATCTAATTTTAAATCTACGAGGGTCAGATATGCTGGCAGACAGCTCCGCAAGTCACACAACCCGCCAAATTTGAGCTAAACATTCAAATTGGTGGCGCAAAAGAGTCTGATTAAATAAACAATGGCCATCTGTGCGGACTGCGCCGGGTTTGATTAAATAAACGATGGCTATCGTTTAAGGGTTAAACACCTCATGAACCTCATTCACTCCTGCACTGTGTTCTATCCCTGCTTCTGCTTTTCCAAGTACTTCCTCCACTTTCCTCCCATACATCTCCCTGTGGCAATTTGTCACTTGCTAGTTCCTTCCTAGCCTTTTCCCTCTTGACACTTTCCCCGTGATGTGTACCACTGGTAATACATCATGCATTTCCAACTGTTGTGTGTTGCGCCGCCCATGGTACATTTGCTTGCAAACACAAAAAAATCTTTTTTTTTTTTTTTTTTTTTTTTTTTTCTTTTTTTTTTTTAGCATATAATATCATTTGATACATGTCAACATAGGATTGAATGAAATTATGACTAACAAAACATTTAGTGTTATTTAGTTTAAGCACAAAAAAAAATATTTCAAAGTTACATTTATCCTATGTGAAAACTTTCCAGTATTTAGCTAAATTTGGCCTCTTAAACCTTTCCTTGCGCATGGTATGGACGTGACTATCCCCTCAGGCGCAGTCAGGCAGCCCAATGGGGGGTCTCTTTTAACCTCTGTATCTCAAAAACTATTCATCACAACTAAAAACCTAAAACACCATTGGAAAGAGGAGGTCCAGATCTATAGGAGTTGGTTATATATGCCTCTCTTGCGAACGTACATGCACGTTCAGGGAGTGTTGAATGTTAACACTTACGTCGGTGCATGCGGGATGATCAGCCATATTGAGAGAACTGCGGTTATCTCTCCTTCAGATTCTGGCAAGGGAGTATTGCCAACTGCAATATTTACAACTATTTGGTCAAAGAATCAGTCAGGTGATAGGTGAAGCTATGCAAAAATGCCGCTATATTGGGCAAGAACATCCACCAGTTACTCGTCCATAGATTTGCCATGCTGGGCTGATATGATTTTCCACCAAATTTAGTGAAGAACCCACTCAATTAGCAATCCTTTGTTGTGAGAATTAGTGTTGGAACACTTTCATACGCAGGAGATTTGAGTGCGGGTGGAGCTTGCAGCGAGCGTTTAGCACCACCAGCAAATATGCCTAACGCTCGCTGCGAGCGTTTAGCAATGAAAGGGTTAATTGTCTTTTTTTTTTTAACCCTTTTTGTAGGATAAAGTAAAACAAATAGGTTCTGTACCACCAAAGACCACACCAGGCCAGGCAGGCAGTTGGACAGTCAGTCAGTCAGTCAACCAGTCAGCCAGTCAGTCAGTTAAGCATTCAGTCAATCAGTTAGTCAGTGGTTCAGTCAGGAAATAAGTCAGCTTATTTAGGTTGACTTTCTGATACTCAGTCAGTCATCTGGTCAGTAAGTCATTCAGTGAGTTAGAGAATAACCTGAAAATTTTGTTTTCATATTGTTCAGCTATATATACCTTTAGTGAGTCAATCAGACATTCAGTCAGTTTGTCAGTCAGTCTGTCAGCTAGTCAGTCAGTCAGGTAGTAAGCGTCAGCCTACTTCTAAAATTGTCTAAAATTTATTGAGTCAGTTCACTAGGAAGTCAGTTAGTCATTTATTTAGTCAGTCAGTCAGTCAGAAAGTTAACTATTTATTCAAGCAGTAGCAAGACAGTAAGTTAACCCTCTCGTTCACCATAAGTTTCCAATAAGTTTCTGTTCCACTCATCATACATTTCTCAGGCCCGACCGGCCTTTTTTTGCCGCCACGATACTCTACATTCCCGGATGTATTTTACCCTCACAGATATATCGTACCCCAATAAATTTGGTATCAATGGCTTCATGAAGATTTGTACTAGAACATGCGCAAATAAAAAGAGGAAAATATAACATATGTAGATATATAAATATATATATATATATATATATATATATATATATATATATATATATATATATATATATATATATATATATATATATATAAACAATACAAACTTGTTTCAAGTGTCCGTATAGAGTATTGTAGACAATAAATCCGAAGCACCAACTCTTCCCCACTCACTAGCTTGAAATTTTGTGGGCCAACTTTTTTAGCCGAATATATGTTTCGAAGCGGAATTTAGTGAGGATTCTTATGGTATCCTCAAATTCCTCATATGCCTATTAGTTCCCAAGTTACACCAAGAAAACTGTACTTTTTCCTCTCCCGTCAGAGTAGGCTAACAAATAAAAATCGCTCAAAGCTCCTCATCTTCGCTCCTTAGAAAGGTTGCCATGTGTTACCATTAAGAAACTTATCCCAACAAATGATGCTCCCAAATTTGACGCAGTTTCACCGAAAACTTAATTTTTAATCAATTTTTAAAATTTTATGATGCGTTTCGCGTCATCGTGCGCGAGGTTAATCACTCAAGTCAGTAATCATTAAGAAATTAGTCAATCAATCAGTCAGTCAGTACATCCGAAAAAAAAGGGAAAAAGAAATGTAAAAGAGATAGATGAAGAAAGATTAGCATGACGGAAAAAGAAAAGTATAGAGAGGGATGACAGAAGGAAAGAAAGAAGATTTTGTAGGATAAAGTAATACTAAGAATAAAGTGTCACAAGATCTCATAAGATAGGCTATATCTTGTAATGAATCAACAAATTGTGTGATCCACATGTGGTACAAGACGCATGCTTTTGAAAGAACAATGTGTGTATGGTGGCTTGTGCCACGGATGGAGCAAAAGAAGCGTGCTCCACTGGTGGCGCACTATACAATGTGATGAATGAAGAACAAGTGTACGGCATAGCGTACCACAGGAGGAGCACGAGTTTTATTGTCTCAGTGGCAGCTTATAAGCAGAGTGAAGCTACACACCTCTCGAGTTGGTGGCTTGCGTGGTATTGAGGCTGGGCCGAGTTGAACCAAATGTGACAGGGAGGAGGCGGCGGGAAGTTCAAATGCAGTAAATGTGTTAATTCCCATTTCTCTTTCATCCTAATTTTGGCTACTACCATAAAGTGATCAGATCCATTAAACATTATCTCGCAACTTTTGCATCAACTACATCCTGTCTCAGCCTCATATCTACAGTTATATAATCTATTATACTCCTCATGTCTCCCCTTGCCCATGTATATCTATGAATTAGCTTGTGCTGGAAGGTGTTTGCCAAGAACAAGCCTCTCTCAGCACAAACAGCCACATGGTATTGTCCATTCTAATTCACTCCATCCTCACCACCAATCTCCCTGTTTCAAACTTTGCATTCACGTCCCCTGACACAAGAATTCTTCTTTCACTTCGAAAGGCTTTTAGATACTGTCCTAAGTCCTCCCAGAATCTCTTCATCTCACTCTTGCCTTTGTTTGACTTATCATTTACTGGTGCATATACACACACCCATGCATACTTTACTATCTCTATCATCCCCATCATCCACACAGTCCTCAAGCCACACCACCCATGCATACTTTACTATCTCTATCATCCCCATCATCCACACAGTCCTCAAGCCACACCACCCATGCATACTTTACTATCTCTATCATCCCCATCATCCACACAATCCTCAAGCCACACCACCCATGCATACTTTACTATCTGTATCTTCCCCATCATCCACACAATCCTCAAGCCACACCACTTTTTTTATATATATATATTTTTTTTAACATCCCTGTCTATTCCACTGGTAGGCTTTCTTCATGGGCCAGATGGTCGGCCCGAGCCCATCGTGGTGCAGGCACTTTTTTTTATAGTGGCGCCAGTTATGTTTGGCTCATGCTGCCCCCTGGAACTCATTCTTGATTCATTGGACGGTTTCTTCTAGAGTCTGGCTTGATGGGTGGTCTTCTGGACAGCTTGTGGGTAGTCTTAGGCCACTCGGCGGTGACTGAAAAATCCCAGGTGGTAGTGTGGGGATTCGAACTGACGTTATCCATGGTGCCGTGAATGTGAGCCCAGCACGCTAACCACTCAGCCACTGCCTACCCAATGCTTACTTTACTCTCCCTACCTTCCCCGTCATCCACACAATCTTCGAACCACACCACCCATGCCCATCCACTCCCGCCACACTCGTGGGTAGACCAGTAACGTACATCCCTCTCTCCCTCTCCCCCCTCTTCCCCCTCTACCCCTGCCCAAATTACAGCCTCTCCCTGCCATCACTCCCACACACCACATCTTTTCAAATGTGTTTTACACCTAATACATACACCATTCTTTCCTTTCTGGAATTCGTTTATTATTTCCCTTCTCTTCCCTTCCTCATTCATCACATTCACATTTATGCAAGCCACCCTAAGGAGCTCCTCCCTCCTCCTCCTCCTCCTCCTCCTCCTCCTCCTCCTCCTCCCCTTCCCTGGGACAGATGGAGACCCCCCTCCACCCGTAGCCACTTTTTGTCCACCTCTGAACGGGCCACTGGCAGCTGGCAGCTGCACTCTTCTTCACCTCCCTTCCACACTCCTTGTTAATATGAACAGTAGATAGTCCCCAACTATTGCAACTTGTCTAATGCAACCCCCATTTATCTGGGCCTGGAACCAATGCTGGGAATGCAGTGGCTGGGTTGATAATGGGATGATGCAATATTTAAATTTTTCTTCTAGGACTGACAGCAGTAAGAAGCGAGGATGTTTTGGACGTCATGTTTAATGACTTTCCTGCAAAATTTGAGGAGTTGCAGCGTCTCTTGAGGGAACGCAAGGAGAATGAAATGAGAGAGAGAGGGAAAGGTGAGTGTTTTATTGAATAGATTTTTTGCTTGTTTCATGTAGAAATAACTTTATGACTGCTGTATTTGCTTCAGATATACAAGAGATAAATAATTAGACATGAGGATCAAATGCTCTTATAATACATTTTCCCTGAAAATAAGTCAGTCACAGAAATGGGTCCCATGTTTGATCAATGTCCAGTACTGTAGGACTGGCATGTGTTAATGAAAGCATGTGTTGTGTTAATTGATGATGTGCTGAAACTGGAAAACTACAATTTGCTCTTTCCAGTGAACTACTCCATGGCCAATATTGACAAATCCAAGATGCAGGAGTATGGAAGGAAAGCTGCTGCTGATGCAGCGCGCTGGAATGCCAGCTTCAACAAAGAGAAGAGAGAAGATCGCAGGTAAGCTACAAAGGCCTGGTGTGGCTTTTCTCTGTTTCTTTCAGCCTGTGTCAGAATGGTAAAAAGTATAAAGATGTTACCTCCATACATTCACCCTTATAGATCACCATTCTAATTCATTAGTGGTTTCTGCTACAGTAAAACACCTTTAAGTTGAAATCACAGGTAAGTTGGCTCGGCAAAATATTAGTTAAAACAATAATTGATTTTGAGTAACTGCTGGATAATAGGCAGAAAATTTACCCTTTTGAAGTGACAGTGTGACATCAATTGGAGATCCAAACTCTGCATGGTGTTGGCATGCCATAGTGGCACACAAGAAAAGTCAGAAAAAGTAGTCTTTAGTTGGCAATGTGCTCTATTGGAGACCCAAAAGCCCCTTTGATACACTGCAGTTTTTGGCCTTTCCCATGAATGGCACAGCATCATACATTTCAAGGAGTGCACTGACTCCTGTCTTGAATGACAAGACACGACCTGAAGCCGTCTCCCTGCTTATAGTGTGTTCTCGGTGTTGTATATAAAGTGTATAGTGTATACAAATATTTAGTTGTGCACCACTCAATCATCCTCAATAGCAGCTCTATATCCTACCAAAGGCCCTCCCTGTGCCTAGATTACAACTTGTTTCTGTTCTGGCAAGTCCCAGGAATTGATAATTGTGCCAACTTAAAAGTTTTATTTACTTCATTTTGTAGCTGAAAGTAATAAACTATATAACGTATGCCATATCTCAGCCCACCTCATGTTTCAACATCTACTGCACTTATTTAATGCCACATAAAATAACTTTTCTTTTCAGGTACAGCTTTGATCTCCAGACATTTACACTGCAAATGCCTCTTGGCCGAGGAAAGAAGCTACCTCCAGAGATGACCAAGATTGGGTTTTATCCAGTGGCTGTTCTCCCTGGCCAATTCACCAACAGCTACAGGGAGTAAGGAGATGCTGTTCTCTGCTGCCTTCAAAACTTTGTACCCACATATAAATTTCTTAAATATTATGTGGTGAAACATTGATACTGAAAATATCTTATTAATCTGTCACTCATTTTGATATCTATCTGTCTATCTATATCTCTGATGCCCTGCTCCCTCGTGGGAACTTCCCTCCAGGGGATGGCCGCGGCAGAAGTGTCTCCATCTCTCCCTGTTCTGGCACTCCCTCTCAGCACATTCAATCCTGCTACTTCCAACTCTCGCTCCAATACTCACTCACCCTGTTGATCCACTTTACAGGTGGTCTTCCCCTGACCCCCTCCCTCAATCCTTTCCTTATACACTCTCCATGAATTCATTCTTCCCCATTCTCATCACGTGTCCAAACCATCTCAATGCACCACGCTTCACCCACTCCACCACTCTACACTCCACTCCTTTCGCTGTTACACCCATACCGAACCGCTCATACACGCTTTCAATACTTTCTTCATCCCATCCTGAAACACAACATGCACCTCTTTTATTAACTCATTTCTGCTGCACGCATTCTCGATTGCTGTGCTGCATTCCATGTCCACGTCTCTGATGCACATGACAGAGTTGGCAGGATAATGCTGTTCCTTATTCCCCTCCTTTTCTCCATGCTCACCACACTTCTTCCTTTCATAACTCTCCAATACACCTACTACCTGTCTGCCCTTCAATACTCTTTTCCTCACCTCACCTTCCATGCTTACATAAAGCTGTCCCAAAAAATTTAAACTCAGTCACCTGCATTCTCTCCTCCCCTAACCTTATCCTACACTTCGTTGCACCCTCTGCTCTAACTCTTTACGGCTTTGCAAAATCAATGACCTATTCTCTCGCCCTCTCAAATACCATAACCTTACTCTTCCCAGCATTCACTCAGCTTTCTCCTCTTACATAGCATGTCTAACTCATCCACTATCCTCTGCAGCATCTCCTCATTCTCTGCCAGCAATACTGTATCATCTGCAAACAGGCCTGCCACCAATGACTCCACATACTTCTCACTTTCAGCCTTGACCAAGCTTCCCCACTCTGGCTTTCATTTCTCTCATACAACTGTCCATGTACACATTAAAAAGCCATGGTGACATCACACACCCCTGTCTCACACCCACACTAACACCGAAACTGGCACTCAACTCACCATTCACGCATCCAGAGGCACTTGCATCCTTATAGAAGGATTGGATTCCCTCCAACAAATGCCCTCCCACACCATAATCTTTAGAACATACCACAAGCCCTTCCTGTCAACCCTGTCATATGCCTTCTCTAGGTCCATGAAAGCAGCAAACAGCTTCCTATCCTTCTCCAGGTATTTTTCAACTAACATTTTCAATGCAAACATTTGGTCTACACAACCTCTCCCTTTCCCTAAAAAAACCTTGTTCATTGCCAACACTTTTCTTATCAGTTATTTTCTTCATCCTCTCATTTCAAACCCTTCCATACAATTTTCTTGCCACACTGAGTGGACTTATTCCCCTGTAACTATTACAATCACCTCTGCTTCCTTTCCCATTGTACAGTCACTGTGCCACAACATAGCCCTTCTCCAGTCCTCTGGCACCTCACCCTGGCCCCATGCTAGGTTACATATCCATAACATCCATTCCACAACTACATCTCCATACTTCAACATTTCTGCTGTTATGCCGTCAGCTCCAGGGGCCTTTCCTACTTTTAACTTCTTCAATGCCTCTATCTCACCTCTCTCCTCCTTCTTCTGTGGATATGGCCACCCCACATTGATCTTTATTCCCACCCTAGTCACTTCTGCTCTCCCTCCCACACTCATTCATTACAGTTTCAAAGTGCTGCTTCCATACCTCCCTTATCTCCTCATTCCCTCTCACAACCACCCCATCTCTCCTCTTCATGCTTCAAATATCATTCTTTTCTCCCACATTTCTCTTTTAACTTCTATCCAGAAAAGTTTTTTCTTCTGGTATTTTTGCTTAAATTTTTCTACCAAAATCCTCATCCACTCTCTCTTTTCTTTCCCTAACCAATCTCTTCGCCGCCATCTTACTCTCCCTGTACTTTCTTTCCCATCTCCCTCTCACCTCATCCGTTACATTTCTCTGTAACAATTTCTTGTAGTTCCTTGTTTTCTCCTCAACTGCCTCTTTTATCTCATCCGTCCACTGCGCACTCTCTTTCTTTCCTTTCCCACACAACTTATACCCAACTACTTCCTCAGTTGCCCTGATCACTGAACTCTTAAATCTCATTCATTTCTTCACTGTGTTCTATCTGTGCTCTTGCTCTTCCAAGTATTTCCTCCACTTTCCTCCTTTTTCACTTGCTAGTTCCTACCTACCCTTTTCCCTCTTCCCATTTCTATTTCATCCTAATTTTGGCTTCTACTGTAAAGTGATCAGCATACATTCCTCTCACAACCTCTGCATCCTGTTGCAACCTCATATCCACAGTTATATAATCTAATACACTCCTCATGTCTCCCCTTGCCCATGTATACCTGTGTATTAGTTTGTGCTGGAAGAAGGTGTTTGCTAAGAACAAACCCCTCTCAGCACAAACATCCACAAGGTATTGTCCATTCTCGTTCACTCCATCCACACCCCATTTCCCAACCACACCACCAGTCTCCCTGTTTCCAACTTTTGCATTCATATCTCCTAACACAAGAATTCTTCTTTTACTTCCAAAGTTTTTTAAACACTGTCCTAAATCCTCCCAGAATCTCTTCATCTCACTCATGCCTTTCCTTCCCTTATCATTCACTGCCAATATATACACACACCCTTGCATACCTTACTATCCCTATCTTCCCTATCATCCACACTATCTTCGAACCACACCACCCATGCCCATCCACTCCTGCCCACACTTGTGGGGAGACCAATAACGCATACCCCTCTCCCCCTTCCCCCTCCACACCCTCCCACAGCCTCTCCCCACCCTCATTCCCACCCCCCCTCACACCACTACCTTTCATATGCGTCTCACACCTACTACATCAATCTTTCCTTTCTGGAATTCGTTTATTATCTCCCTTCTCTTCCCTTCCTCGTTCATTCCATTCACATTTATACATGCCACCCTAAGGAGCTCCTCCCTCCTCCTCCTCCTCTTCCCAGGGGCAGATAGAGCACCCCCCCCCCCTCGTCCGTAGCCACTTTTCGTCCACCCCCGGAGGGGCCACTGGCAGCTGGTAGGGCTAGCACAGTGTTCATTCCCAGAGGGACACAGGGCACCAGATTGTCCAGAACTAATATCACTGAATGATAAAAAGGATAAAAAGACGAAAAAGAAACCGTCCCGTAAAAACAAAGTACTGGAAGTACCCATTCTCCCCTTCAGTTCCACCACAATAAAAATAAAATTATTAAACCATAAAACACTATTAAAAGGGAAAAAAATGTGGTGTACTATCAAGGTCACCTGGTGAAGGCTGGGTAGGGCTTGGCTGCCACTGATGTGTCTGTGGTAGTCCAGCGAGGTGCTGCTAGTTCCCAACAATCCACTGACTTAGCTCTGTCCAGTGGCACCTCCAACCTCATTGGCTACAATACTGCCACTGCACAAAGCTTGATAACTGCTCTATATTTTCACAGTGCTCTTTTTATAACATATCTATATTCTCACTTTTTTGTGATGCTTCTTTATACAGGTATACTCCTCAAGCCTTGAAGACTATGCCTTTAAATACTGTTGTGTCTGCACCTGTCGTCCCAGACCCACTTGGCTCAGATGGAAACAGCTCAGACTCAGAAGAAGAAACTAATGATACAACTCAGAGGTTTGTGGTCCAGTCAGGGTGTGTGCATCCTTCTTTTGATCTTGGAGTTCCCAATGTAATCATGAGTGAGGAAAGCATTGAAAGGAATTGGTTGGGGCAAAGCAGGAGAGCCTTACTATAGACCTAAGCAAAGATTCAGGCAATTTCATTCTTTGAAAAAAAAAATGCTCAAATATATACAAAATTCTTGCAGTTACAGAGTCCCTAGAGTCTGAAATAATACCATTATATTGATTTGTACAAAAAAATAATAGCATATTAGACTTATTTGAATGAAATGAAACCTACAAACTTTTCACTTAGATCATGATAAACAGAGTAAGTGCAACACTAAACTTAAACCAGAACAAAGGTTGAAGATAGTGTAATGACTATTAAGAGTAAGAAATGGACATAGGCAGGTCATATCATACGCAGAACCAGTAACAGATGGACAACGAAAGTAATAGAGTGGCAGCCCAGAAACTGGAAGAGAGTCAGGGCAAGTGAAGGACAGGGTAAAGATTTGCTTGTTGTTACTATTAGTTTCCCCAGGTCAGTGGTGGATGATCCTGTGAAGGAGGAGAAGGGAGGGGAGGCTGGACCTCGCTGCAAAGTATGTAGTGGGACCAAGAACCGTAACAAGGGAGGCAAGCCGGAGCCCCTTATCATATGCGGCAACTGTAAATCTGCAAGTAAGTTACGTGCTTCTTGTAAAATTTGTTTTACCAATCTTTATTCTTTCCTAGAAGTGACAAGTATGCACACATATCTTAATCAGCACCAGAGTAAAGTTGGGAAGGGGGTTTCTAGACTGCTTCTTTGAAATTCATATTCTTCTCTTAGATTCAAAATTTCACCCATGCTTGGTTTACTCAATAATACATTTATGAATGTTGATGATGTAGATAAACAATGTTTCATGGAAGCCTCAAATGTGTTATTGGTTCACCTAGGCCATCCAACTTGCATTGATCTGACTCTGGTGATGGTGCCCAAGATTGAGTCCTACAACTGGCAGTGTATGGATTGTAAGTCTTGTGTCACCTGCAACGATCCTGACGATGAGGACAAGATGATCTTCTGTGACATGTGTGATCGAGGGTAAGGAACCCAACGCTAACATGCACACACACATCTTACTTCAGAAAATAATAATGTAATCATTTATCAGTATACAGAACCCTCCCAAGTTTCGCGCTTGCTTCGTTCCACAGGTATTGCGCTAAACTTGTGAATCGTGAAACTTGGGGTATTGAAAACACTGAAAGAGCGCTTATTTGTTCCAGCCCATGGAGAAGCTGACTTTTTTCCCACTTAACTCCCTTGTTATCTCAAAATATGTACCGTATAAAAAGGAAGAAAATGTGAAGAGAGAATGGGTCATTTTAAAGCTGCAGCTGAAGGCAGCTGGCTGCCCTACAGTTGGTTGACAGTTCTGAATACAAGCTTGTGATTGGCAGAGTCCGATGATGTCATAGATGGCACTCATCCAATCAGCGGCCTCTAACTATGACGAAACGAAAGCTTTGTGCATCTGAAGTCAACATTGATAGTTAAGTCATTAGTTTGTAAACTCATCAAAATTCTAGTCAGAAACTCAGTCACCAGCATGTCAGTTATATTCTCATGAGTCCAGTAAGTTGTTCACAAGAAGAAGAAGAGCATATCAGCTGATCGGCTTAGTAGTTATCCGCGTGTTTTTTCCAGTACCACAATGAGTTCCATGAAGCTAGATAGGCTTGGAGTAACCAGGTTGAGCAGGTCTTGGACTTGAGTCTTGTCCAAGCATGGCCACTGCATTATCATGTCTGGGTCCTCACTGCTAAGTTCTCGTGGCATTTAATTAATGGTAGCAAGCTGTAACACACTCCCTTGTCTATGAGCTAACCACTCACAAACCAACAAATGCTTTCTTTTCATTTTTTTTCTTTTTCTTCAGCAAACACCACAAAGCTAACTCTGCAATGTCTGGATACATTGTTTGTTTTGCTTTTCAGCTGATATATCCCAGAATGCAACAGTCCTCTTTGTGACCAAACTTGAGGCTAAATTCGAGGCAGAGAATTGTCAGGAGATAATTTCGGTGGGAATTTCCCGAGAAATTAGCTTGTGTGACCGCACCTTTAAGCTGCTGGTGTCACACTGGGCCTTTTTCCAATCGCATTGGCGATAGGGGCGACCGTTAACTCCAACTTTTCTGGGTATGCGTCACACATGGCCAAGGTCGGTTGTCCATATTCACAACGTAAACAAAGCAGTTGCCCTGTATCGATTAAATAGTGAACAAAGCAGCTCTGCCAGTCTACCTTACAAGTTTCTTGGTTGGCCATTTTCCACTGCTCCTCACTCCTCAGCCACTGCCATCGTCTGTTTGTTTACATACAGCTGCGTGGTTGCTCGTACCCCCAACCGTTTTCCATCCGTACGGACAACCGACAGTTCGCTCCCGGTTGGGCACACAGGCAATCACGGTTGCCAGTAGCCCCAACGGTTGGAGGAAAACGGCCTGTGTATCACCACCTTAAGGAATCGCACGTGACGCCGACAGTAGGTAGACATGGCCCGTACATGTCAAAGCAACGCGAAACTCGGGGTGATAATGCATGAAAGTCGGGATGGTAAGAATTTAGGATTGAGCGCGAAACTCGAGGATCGCAAAACTTGGGAGGGTACTGTATAAGATTTTCATATATGATTGCATGAGAATATTGCATGAAGACATCACCTTTAAGTAGACAGACTCATGGATGAATAAATGGATGTAAAATGAAATATAACCGATCACACTGCTAGATAGATGTTAGGGTAACTATGTATTCCCTTGCTATATTCAGATACCACATATACTGTGTGGGTCTAAGACGAGTCCCCAATGGGCGCTGGCACTGCAAAGAGTGTGCCATGTGCTCCTCCTGTGGCTCCAAAACACCAGCTGGCAACGAGCACCTGAAGAATGCTGAGTGGCAACATGAGGTGAGAGAGTGGAATTTAAAAGTAGAGAAATATTTTTGCATTTCATTCATGACATTATATTTGTTATATCTTTTCTCAAGTTTTTAATATTTTATTACTCTTCTTGGAAAAATCGTTTATTTTCTACATTTATTAACAATTTTGTCTAACCTTTGATGTCCTACTCTTCTAAATTTCAGTGACATTTTTTCCACCATATGTCCTGCATTGTAGTGTTGCCAGTTTTTTGTTAGTCCAGAAAAATAAATTTAGTATGCAGCAAACTTTATTGCAACTTAACTGTTTCACCTGTTTATTATTACAGTTCAAGAAGGACAAGGACAACAAGCAGCTGAGGTACGCCACCACCCTGTGTGTACCGTGTGATAAGTATTGGAAGCGGCGGCAGTTCTGCTACGTGTGTCTCAAGGTGTACAGGAGCATCCCTGAGGACGGGATGGTTCGCTGCTCTAACTGTCCCAAGTATATCCACAGAGAAGGTAGTAAGTTGACGTGATGCTTTCTTGTTTGGCCATCCAGGCTTGTTAAATGTCATCAGGAATGATAGCAACAGCAGCAGCAGCAATGACCCCATTTCCTGCAGAGGAAGGATGGAAAATATAAAAGTGAACTGCATTGCAAATGTAGTGCAGCAATTTGGACCACTTAGCTGTCATGCCTTGTTTTGCTAATACTTCTTTAGTTTCTTTAATGCCAGATGATTGCTATATTGTTATTTTGATAAAATGTAATGACAATTTGACACTTAAGTGTTTGCGTCTCTTTCACAGCCTGCTCAACCATGTATGAAAGTGAGCGATTTTGCATCAACTGCTTTAAGATGCGCAATTCTACTGCCTTGAACCACTCTCGCATCATAGCAGCGGCCAAGAAGAAGATGGCATCAGGTTACTAGTGCCTTGGACCGTCTTCTCTCACTAGTAAGTTAATCCATTTAGGATGCTCCACAGTGCAGTGTTTAGTATGCATTGAGGAGGCTCTGCTCACTCATTATTGGGGAGGAATTCATGGGTCTAGTATCAAGGGTTGGGACAGTGAACATCCTTGTAGCTGTTGATACTTCACTTTATTGGTGGGGATTATGAACTGTTGTAACCCTGTGACAGTTGCTTCCCTTTCAGCCCCCACTCGATAAAAAATAATAAATACATAAAAAGGGGTGAAAAAGTCTCAATAATGAAGATGGATTATATTTGGCAGTAGTTGTTTTAATTCAAGGCAGCTGCAGTAATCTCTAAATCCCATACATTCTTTCTTTTCTCACACCTTTCATACACATTTCTAACTGTAAGATATGGCTCTTGGAAGTACTGATACCTTGACTCTTCACATATCACAGTACATGAAAAGTTTAGCACTGGAAGGCTCATAAAAGTAATGCAAGGTGTTAGTTCCTCTGAAAAGATGGGTTCATTTAACTAGAGGTGGCATTAACAGCCTATGTAAATCTAAGATAATTGCTAGATATATAAATAGTCTTTTACTGACTTACAATACTTTCATATTGAAATTACCATAAATTAGCAACAGCAAAATAGTAATTTGCTGTCACTGCAATCCATTACTCTTGAGTAAAGCCAAGTTCCCACCTTCACAATTAGGACACTGATTTATACAGATTCGTTCTGGACCCAACAGTCAGGATGACTCGGGCCATAAGATCTTTTGATGTCAGCTATGACGCCTGTAAAATTTCCAGTGATTTAGCTTCTACCTGCCATGACCTAGTTATGGTATTACCATGATGGTCAGCTGCACAGTTGTCTACGATTACACTATGATGAAGCCATGGTTAGGCCACGATAGGTTACAGCTGTTCACTTTTCACTGTGGTTCACTAGGGTTTGCAAAGGTTTGGTTACAATTCATGCAGACTTATGAGAACCATCGACAACGTTATAGCTAATGGTTCACCTGCAGGTCACATCACTGTATAAAATTGTGGCTGACACCTTACTAGAAGATGCTGGTTCTACCACAACATGTAGAGCTAGAAAGGGATTGCAGAAATGATTTAGCATTGGCAAAATTACTGATCAGGCAAAAATAACAAATACTCCAAGAAAGGGAAATGTTTAAACCAAGGCATGTTTTTGCGTCCCTCCTTATAGAGAAACTTGTTTCCTGAAATAAGACAGCCATTTCCATCTCCACTGTAGGATCCAAAACAGCAGAGACTTTTGTCTTCTTTTCCTTCCCTGAGTATCCATGTAATCTCATTCAGTGTCTGAGGGCTGACCCTCATGCTGGGTTTCTGAAATGGTGTTCTCATCATCGATGACTGACCCCAAAGTGACTATTTTGTCACAGACTTCTAGGCCTGACTGGCCCTCGGGTCAGACTCTCCTCTTCCAGAGTGGCATATATGTCCTGATAGTACAGGATAATATAGTGTGTTCTGTTTGCATCCTTGCAGTAGAATCTGACCGCTGCAGACCATAGTGCCACGGCCAACCGGCATGAACCTGCATCAGGGTAATTCTGTGGCCAATTGCGGCTCTGTACCAAACCACAGCAGACCTTAGTCTTTGGTTTACTACAGTTTACTGAGATGATTCCACAGATATCATACTGGTTCCTCCTGATGCCTCCAGATTGACGAAATCAGTACAAATCTCCTTAAAGGTCAGGAAGGTGGGAATGGGGCTTTGCTCCTGATTAAGTCCATAAAGCCTATACTTGGTCACATATCACTTCCTCTAGTGGCATAACATGGACCAGTTTTCTCGTTACAGCTGAGTATCATATCACACGAATCACAACCTCCACTTGTATTTCTTTCACATCAAACTCCTCAGATATTTTGTGAAGTACACATTGCTTTAACTAATCAGCTTTTACAGTATGAAGCATATAAAGTGTGCTATACATATACATAGCTGCATTCCAAACACAGGATTGTAATGTCGGACACATGAAACATGAAGGCTTTTCAAGGAATAAGGTTTCTTGACATATACATAGATGGATATAGCAAAAATAGGTTTCTGCAAGTATAAATAAATCCACAAGTGTCCATCCTGACATTTTAAACTTTTATAGTCACTGCTGTTTACTAATTGTTGTCTAAGGTCTTAATTAAGTAAATGTTTGTATATACAATTAGCACATCACTATAAAAAAATATACCTTTACAAAGTGAACTACATTTTAGTATGGCAAGTAGTGATGTTGGTTGTCATTTTTTCTCTAAATTAAATGTTATAAGCTGCATTCTTCCTACACAAAAAAAAATTATGAGTGAATATATTTGAAGTCATGAATATTATTGTGCTTAAAGTATCCTGATGTAAGTCTCGTAGTATTATAGAAAGTGTCTACCATGAAGCACACCTGCACTAATATAAAAATATATAACTTACAAGCTCAAAAAAGTGATACACTTGTTCTGGCTGCTGAGCAGAAAAATAAGACATGAGTGAGCACATTTAACAAAGCAGTTTCTTTTTTCATATTGATGGGAATTAAATACAAAATAATATTAAAAAATATATATAAAGGCATTACTTAGATGTGTGACACCTTCAGAATAGACCTAGCTTGGGATCAGTATGTAATTTTCCTGTACTTTACAACACAAGAACTCCTCAGAGGTTAAGACTGTACAGTTTTAGGTTTTCAGATTTTTCAATAACATTGTTGCTGGTAGACATACTCAGTACTCATTTTTTGGTTTGTTTGTTTGCCTTAGAAACTAAGAGGAAATCATGACATTTAACCATATCTTAAAAATTAGGCAATTCAGTGTGATGTTGCCCACATATTTTAGTCTGTAATTTTCAGTGAATGTAACCGCATCCTTCAGTAGCCTCACAACCATCATGCACAGAATGACTTGGAGGTTACAAAGCTACTTGAGAATGTTACTCTTGATAGTGATAATACTGGTAGTAAATACAGATTTATTCCTTTGTTAAGAAGCGAAGCAACATTCTCCTTATTGTCAGACAGCCGAATCGGAAATCGATCTTGTGTCGACTTATATTATTGTATTGACTTTAAATTAAGAAACTATGCATCAGTTTTTGTTTCAGCATGATAAATCATGAAAGGAAAGTACTTCAGTGCCCCTACTCACAGCTTATCGTTAAAGTTAGGTGACTGGTAGAGGCTTCTGTTGAGTGAGGTTGATCAACAGATTAACCTGCCACAATGAAGCCACAGTCACAGTCGATAAAATTATTTATGATTTAACTTGAAATCTAATTTAAACCTTCGTTTTCTTGTTTTCAGTAAGAAAGTAATGTTATTGTAATAATTAGATTCTCATAAACAAATTGTCATTAGACTATAATTAACTAATGATATTTTACAAGACTTAACTTTACAGTACTAGTATTATTTTGACAACAATATAAAGTACCATGAAAGACTTGGAAAGTAAAGCTCAGTTTTACTGATAATAGAATATACACTAGCAGTCACACCTCACATTCACCAGCAAAACAATGGCATATATAAAAATCATTAAAGTAAAAGTTAATTAAAAATAATAGTATTATACATGACATCTTGGTATGTTATAGAAATTTGTTCCATTTTTAAAGCACTCCCATTTTTTTCACACTACATAGTCGCCACTGAACTATCAGTGCCAGACAAATAAGGTTATAGTGTGCATATGTCACGACAAAACATTTTTACTTCAGGAAACTGTACAAAATGGCTAAGAAGAGGCACTATGTGTCAACAAAACCTATCAACAAGTTACTGCAGACTATATTTCCCACCAAACAATACATTACACTTTGACAAATTTGAAACCTAATTATAAATTTCCACAAAATAGCTTTGCAACAAACGGTATCATTCATAACGATGAGTACTGTTTTTTTACATAATAGTAGCAAATTATACTTTCATATCCCAACTCTGATAGCTTGCCCAGGAATCCCAGCATTCTTATTTCCCATCAGTACCAAATTAGTACGACTCATAAGTACAATGTATACAATGGCAGTATTCTTAGCTACTTCAATCTAGGCTAAAATATACATTATTTCTCAGTGAGGGACAATTCCAGGATACGCTTTAGAGTTTCCTCTTCCTGTTTCTGCCTTGCTTCTTCTTCTTCCTGTTGTTGTTGTGAGAGGGACAGAGCCATGGCCATCTCAGAGTCTAATATACTTCCTCCTGGGGTTACTGCCAGTCCGCCAGGCACTTCTATGTCTCCCTCAGGCTCCCTGTGTAGTTGACCAAAGGTAGTAGGCTGAGAAGAGAGCTGCAGAACACCTCCCCTCGTGTTCAACGCCAAAGACTCCTCAATGGCTCTGCATGTTGGGAAAATATGATCAAAAGAATACTATAAACCAACACAATATTTGTTGTAGCTTTTGTTCAGTATCAAAGACTAACCCTGAGCCAACAAAAATGGTGAATTATTGTTACATCATTCATGTGATCTGCCTACATGCTGGCTATCTATAAAGCATGTGGGTGTGAAACAACTACAACAGACTCTCTCTAACCCCTGGTATCCTTACTTTGTTACTTTCAGAATTCATTGCTCTTTCTGGATAATTGCAGGGCTCATTAATTAATGCTATTTAGCTTATATTTGTACAATACATAACCAATACAAGCACCTCTTTCTCACCTCTGCAGCTGTGTGTCCTCCACTGTCTGCAGTCCTAGGTGGGCCGGAGTGTTGGGGCGTGAGCCGGGCTTCGAGTTGGGCCTGGATGGACCAAAAAGGTTGCAAATCCCTGCATTAACATACTAGCCAAGGCGACCAGAGAATATATAATAATAAATAGTATGATTAAAACCTAAACAATAAAAAATTGTGTATTAGATAAAGTCTACTGAGAACTGATAACATTTATGGTCTCAGCCTTGCTCTGTTGAGAAAATGGGTCATGGCAGAGTTTTTTATGAACTTGCTTGTGCACAAAGCTGTCTCACCCTTGCCTTCCTGGTGGGGGGCGGTGGTCAGCCTGCAGTGCTTCCCAAATGTCCACTTGATCCTGCTCAGTGCCAGCCTCAACCAGTGACTGTTGAATGGCATATTGCAGCAGTGCATCATCCTCATCCAGGCTCATCTGTAGGTGCTGCTGGTCCGAATGACCTGCACCAATAGAGTTGTACAATATGTTACAACTTGATATTTTGCTGAGCATTGCTAGCATATTGTGCTGGTAAAGGTATCAAGTTCTGAGAAAAAATATAACCTTTTTCTTAATGACTTGCCTGCTTCTGCATATACAAAAATGCACACAAGAAACATTACCTAAAGTATGTAAATATTCTAAATTCATCTTTTCTCAAATATATGTATGTGAATTAATTATAGTTACATTAATCGGCAAAACTTAGCTGTCAAGGCTTTAATTTTTGCTTTATCTGAGGAAAATTTACTTAACCCGGTAGCAGCAATGGGCCAAATTTGTGGCTTTACCATGTAGCAGTGACGGGCAATAGATGATACGTAAATTGATCACAAATGCTTTGATATATATTATGAAGTGGTTTGTGTGAGTGATGATTTTTTTCTCATTTTTCTCGCTTAGAAGGACCATTAAGAAACATGATCCCTGCTGCTACCGGGTTAAGGATGAAATAACTGATGAATGTACATTGTATGACTCCATATTAAGTCAAATAAAGACAGGTTAAAATTAATTTTAGTTATTTCCACCACACTTACCAATGACAGTGTAACTTGATGGAGGATCAAATGCATCTTCCTCTATTACACAAGATAATCTGTCTTCTTCAGTGACTGTGGACACTTTGTTGATGGGAGCATCAACACCAAATATGTTACCAAATGTTATTCTTGCTGTTAGGACATGGAAGAGTGGGATTTCTGAAAACAGAACAAGTCATAAATGTATATTCTGTTTGCATCTTTTGCACTAAAAACAAATGCTATTAAATCAATAAGTACTGCTGCTAAAGTATAATGCACATGGAATAGCAGCTGTGTCTGCAGATTAGATTGGTAATATTATTTATAGTATATCCCTGAAGAAAAGGTGCTCCCTGCTATGCAGATATGCATGACGTTCACTTACCAATTTTCACTGGGAATCCATTGGGCAGCTGCATCTGGATGAAGTGTTTCAATTTGGCAAAATGTGAGGAGCTGATGGCCATGAGGTCCACAATAGGCATCACTTGGTCCTGCAGTTTAAGAGGGTACTCCTCTGCCAGCCATAGGTGTGCCTGGATAGCAGTATAATATATATAAATCATAAGCTCTGATTTTTTTTTTTTTTTTTTTTTTTTTTTTTACAGCTGAGACGGTTCAAGGGCGTAAAAAATAAATAAATAAATAAATAAAAAAATAAAAAATAAAAAAAGCCCGCTACTACCCTTTGCTCCTGAATAGAGATCAAAGGGGTGGCCAAAAAGAGAGGTCAATTTCGGGAGGAGAGGTGTCCTGATACCCTCCTCTTGGAAGAGTTCAAGTCGCAGGCAGGAGGAAATACATATGAAGGAAGATTGTTCCAGAGTTTACCAGCATGAGGGATGAAAGAGTGAAGATGCTGGTTAACTCTTGCATAAGGGGTTTGGACAGTATAGGGATAAGCATGAATAGAAAGTCGTGTGCAGCAGGGCCGCGGGAGGGGGGGAGGCATGCAGTTAGCAAGTTCAGAAGAGCAGTCGGCATGAAAATATCGATAGAAGATAGAAAGAGAGGCAAGAGAGGTGATGTACCCACTAACCGACATCTTTAAGATGTCGGTAAATACTGGCTATGTGCCGAGCCTATGGAAAGTAGCTAATGTGACGCCGATTTTTAAAAAGGGGGACAGGTCAATTGGTTCAAACTATCGCCCAATTAGCTTAACATTGGTTATAGGCAAGATGCTGGAGTCCATAATAGCCAGGAACATTCGGGAGCATTTAGAGAAACATAGCTTAATTCACGACTCGCAGCATGGGTTCAAACAAGGTAGGTCATGCCTCACCAATCTCTTGTCCTTCTACAATAAAGTATTTGAGGCGGTTGACAGAGATGAAAATTATGATGTAATCTATCTTGATTTTAGTAAAGCGTTTGACAAAGTTCCTCACCAACGACTGTTGCTTAAATTACAGGCTCACGGAGTAGAGGGTAAAGTTTTGAACTGGGTCAAGGCGTGGCTTAGCAATAGGAAGCAAAGAGTGCAAATCAATGGTAAAAGATCTGACTGGGGATGTGTTACGAGTGGGGTCCCACAAGGTTCAGTATTAGGTCCACTTTTGTTTATTATTTATATCAATGACTTAGATACAGGAATTAGTAGTGATGTTAGTAAATTTGCAGATGATACCAAGATCGGTAGAGTAATTGAGTCGGATCAGGACGCTAGTATTCTCCAAGGTGAACTCAACAGATTGTATGACTGGGCGGATAAATGGCAGATGGAGTTCAATGTAGGAAAGTGCAGTATTCTGAGTGTAGGTAGGAACAACCCCTCACATAACTATTGCTTAAATGACACTCTCATAAGCAGGTCTGGTGCGAGAGGATTTAGGGTCTTAGTGAGCTCTGATCTCCATCCAAGGGCACAATGCATTCAAGCTAGAAATCGAGCTAATAGGGTACTGGGATTTATTTCAAGGAGGCGTAAGCAACAGAAGCCCCAGTCTTCCTCAAACTATATTTAGCATTAGTTAGACCTCATCTTGACTATGCGGTTCAGTTCTGGTCACCTTACTATAGAATGGATATCAAAATGTTAGAATCGGTGCAGAGGAGAATGACTAAGATGATTCAGGGGTTGAGAAACTTGCCATACGAGGAAAGACTCAAACAGTTAAACCTGCATTCTCTAGAAAGGCGAAGGGTGCGTGGAGACATGATCGAGGTTTATAAATGGATGAAGGGCTTTAATAAGGGAGACATTCATAAGGTTTTGTTGGTAAGAGAACCGGGTAGGACACGAAGTAATGGGTTTAAACTGGATAAATTCAGATTCAACAGGGACATAGGCAAAAATTGGTTTACTAACAGGGTGGTGGATGAGTGGAATAGGCTTAGCAGTCATGTGGTGAGTGCCAATACAATTGTCACATTCAAAAATAGACTAGATAAATTCATGGACAGCGATATAAGGTGGGGTTAGATACACGGGAGCTTAGGGTCAAAGGAGCTGCCTTGTACAGGCCTACCGGCCTCTTGTAGACTCCTGCGTTCTTATGTTCTTATGTTAACATGGCGGCGGAATTTAAGAGGTAGAAGACTATCAGTATGAGGAGGAGAGCTGATGAGACGAAGAGCCTTTGACTCCACTCTGTCAAGGAGAGCTGTGTGAGTGGAGCCCCCCCACACATGAGATGCATACTCCATACGAGGGCGAACAAGGCCCCTGTAAATGGATAGCAACTGTGCGGGGGAGAAGAACTGGCAGAGACGGTACAGAACGCCCAGCCTAGAGGAAGCTGATTTAGTAAGAGATGAGATATGAAGTTTCCAGTTGAGATTCTGAGTTAAGGATAGACCGAGGATGTTTAGTGTTGAAAAAGGTGATAGCTGAGTGTTGTCAAAGAATAGGGGATAGTTGTTTGGAAGATTGTGTCGAGTGGATAGGTGGAGAAACTGTGTTTTTGAGGCGTTAAAGGGCACCAGGTTCCTCTTGCCTCAATCGGAAATAATAGTAAGGTCTGAGGCTAAGTGTTCTGTTGCCTCCAGCCTTGAATCGTTAAGTTTCTGTAGGGTGGGTCTTCTATTAAAAGAAGTTGAGTAATGCAGAGTGGAGTCATCAGCGTAAGAATGGATAGGACAGTTCGTTTTGGAAAGAAGATCATCAATGAACAACAGAAAGAGTGGGAGATAGGACAGAACCCTGTGGGACACCATTGTTAATAGATTTAGGGGAAGAACAATGACCGTCTACCACAGCAGAAATAGAATGGTCAGAAAGAAAACTGGAGATAAAGGTACAGAGAGGATAGAAACCGTAGGAGGGTAGTTTGGAGAGCAAAGATTTGTGCCGACCCTATCAAAAGCCTTTGATATGTCCAGCGCAATAGCAAAGGTTTCACCGAAACGACTAAGAGAGGATGACCAAGAGTCAGTTAGGAAGGCAAGGAGATCACCAGTAGAACGCCCCTTGCAGAACCCATACTGGCGATCAGATAGAAGGTCAGAAGTGGAAAGGTACTTTTGAATCTTCCGGTTAAGAATTGATTTAATAGCTTTAGATAGACGAGAAAGTAAAGCTATAGGACAATAGTTTGAGGGATTGGAGTGGTCAACCTTCTTGGGCACAGGCTGTATGAAGGCATACTTCCAGCAGGAAGGAAAGGTAGATGTTGACAGACAGAGGCGAAAGTTTGACCAGGCAGGGTGACAGCACGGAGGCACAGTTTTTAAGGACAATAGGAGGCACTCCATCAGGTCCATAAGCCTTCTGAGGATTGAGGCCAGAGAGGGCATAGAAAACATCATTTTGAAGAATCTTTATAACAGGCATAAAAGAGTCAGAGGGGGGGATGAGTAGGAGGAATATGTCCAGAATCGTCCAGAGTGGAGTTTTTAGGAAAAGTTTGAGAGAAGGGTTCAGCCTTAGAGATAGATGAGACGGCAGTGTTGCAGTCAGGACTGAGGAGTGGAGGGAAAGATGAAGAAGTGAAGTTGGGGGAGATGTTTTTGGCTAGATGCCAGAAGTCACAGGAAGAATTAGAGAAAGCAAGGTTTTGGCATTTTCTATTAATTAAAGTTTTTGGTTAGTCAGAGAATAGATTTGGCACGATTCCGGGCAGAAACGTAACATTCATGGTTAGCATTAGTTCGAAGGCTCTGGTACCTTTTGTGAGCTGCCTCTCTATCTGTGACAGCATGAGAACAAGCGTGATTAAACCAAGGCTTTTTAGCGTGAGGAGTAGAGAAAGTACGTGAAATGTATGCCTCCATTCCAGAGACAATCACCTCTGTGATGCGCTGAGCACACACAGAGGGGTCTCGCTCCTGGAAGCAATAATCATTCCACGGGAAATCGGAAAAGTACATCCTCAGGTTGTCCCACCGAGCTGAAGCAAAATGCCAGAAGCATCGCCTCTTCGGTGGGTCCAGAGGGTGTACAGGAGCAATAGGACAGGATACAGAAATAAGGTTGTGATTGGAGGAGCCCAACAGAGAGAACAGTTTGACAGAGTAAGCAGAAGGGTTTGAGCTAAGGAAGAGGTCTAGAATGTTGGGCCTGTCTCCAAGACGGTCGGGAATACGTGTAGGGTGCTGTATGAGTACTTAAAGTACTTTGTGCAGATGTAGGCATACAGAACAATTTTTGAAGTGCAATTATTATTATTATTATTATTATTATTATTATTATTTATTATTATTATTATTTTTTTTTTTTAATATTCAGAGGACATCAAAAGCAATTTTCTTCAAAAGGTAGAGTGGTGAATCAAAAAGCCATTTCATCATTTTGAAAAGTGGTCAAGGTAAAAATGACCTAAGGGAGGGCCCAGTCATGGTCAAATGCTCCTGTATCCTTTAAGCATCTTACAACTTAAACACAGTGAAATATATATCCATATCTTAATTAAGACCTTCATTCATCAGGCAATTATGTTGCATTTATGGTAACATCTGGTGCAATACTATGAGTGAGTCAACTTGTATCAGTATTTTCCTACTTTAAATTTGTTACTTCATTACTGTGATGGAAATAGTGATTGACACTAACCTTAAAGCTTTGTACTTTCTTGGCAACTTCTTTAGGTCGGCCAATGTCTCGTCCTTGCAGGTCCACCTCAGGGTTGAAGTATTCCTCTGCCGTAATATTGGTTGGATTGTTGAGGCTGCAGGACTCACTCTAAAACAAGAAAATGTCATAACATCAAAGGCACACTGACATGCATAATTGACTGTACATTACATTTCAAAGTCAAATAATGCTATTTTAAATTAATGTAAAGAAGAGGTAGGCTACTTAAATCTTAGGAGAGGACTCTGAGCCTTAACCCCTTCAACATGAGGACGCATATACTGTGTCCTTGTGTGCCCCGTACCATATCCGAGGACACGTATACTGCGTCCTGGCTCGCTTTAGCCAGCATATGAGTTATTTCTTCCTGGATATTGTACAATAGTTTTTAGGATGTAGGTCGTATATGATACGGTGTCTTATTTGACTTTCACTGTTATTATTGTGTAAGAATGTAAGTGTGTCTTGTGCGCATTTGTACTTCACAGTAACAATCAATTCTAACAGAAAATAACAAAAATAATGAGAAAGAAATGATATATGTGTATGTGTGTGGAGTTCCTCTTCCCTCGAGTTGCCAAGTGGCTGACTAGTGCATTGTCTCACCACCACCTCAGCTCTGGGACATGGGGTCACACGGGAGCTGTGGCCTCCCCTCCCTGCCTCCCCCTCACACCCATCTCACTATCTCTGTTTTCTTTTTTTCTTTCTTCCTACCTCCTCCCTGCAGTGTGTGTGTGTGTGTGTGTGTGTGTGTGTGTGTGTGAGAGAGAGAGCGAGAGAGAGGCATCAACAAGTTACAGCTTGATTCTGCTGACATCATCATCATCATTTCATCGACGCCTGCTCCTAGAAGCTCCCACCACGGGATGGTCACGGCAGAAGAGCTTCCAACTTTCTCTATCCATACACTCCCTCCTTGCCTGCTCAAAGTTTCTCAAAGATCTTTCCCCCCTCTCCCTAATGTACTCTTGCACCCTATCCCTCCATTTCACTGGAGGTCGTCCTCTAGCATTCCCTCCCTCTATCTCACTCACATACACCCTTCTGGTCATCTTACTCTCCTCCATTCACTCCATGTGGCAAAACCACTTTAAAGTCTGTCGCTTCACTTCTTCCACCACTCCACACTTCTTCCCTTCACCCCTGTGACACATTCCAAAATGCTCGTACACACTTTCATTACTCATTCCATCCATTCCAGCTAGAGGGCGGCAGAAGAGAAAGGAATGTATGAGACTGTTGTCTATAAATGTGAATGGTTTAGGTGGTGAGGAAAAGAGGAGAGTGATGGTTGAAAATTTTGTAAATGGTAGAGTGGATGTGTTGGGAGTGAGTGAAACACGTATTCGAGGAACTGGTGTGAGTGATGGTAGAGATGGTGGGAGGGAGTGCCTAGTGGATGTCTGTGCTGAGAGGGGAATGTTCCTAGCGAACACCTTCTTTCAGCACAAGAATATCCACCGATACACGTGGAGGAGGGGAGAAGATAATGAACAAAAAGGATTGATTGATTATGTGGCAGTAGATGAAAGGCTGAGAAAAGAAATTTGTGATGCAAAGGTAGTAAGAGGAATGTTCGATGGATCTGACCATCTTGCAGTGCTGGCAAAGTTAAAGCTGAAAGAAAAGTGGGTGTTTGAAAAGAAAGGTGAAGTAAAAAAGGAAATACTGAAGACAGAAAAGTTACAGGAAAAAGAAATAAAAGATGAGTATAATCGTGAAATGGCAGAGGCTTAAAGTGAAAAATGGGAAAGTGTAAAAGATAATACAAATATTGAAAAAGTTTTTGGAACAATTAAAGAAATAATGGTAACTACAACAAAAAGAGTGTTAGGGATGAAAGTGGTGAGAGATGGAAAAAGAAAAGGAAATTCATGGTGGACAGAAGAGAGGAGAAAAGGGAACTTTTTAAGAAAACTCAAGAAAGAAATGTGGCTGAGCAAGTAAAAAGGGAAAGGAAAAAGAAATATAGAGAATGCAAAATGAAATTAAAACAAGTAATAAAAGAAAGTAAGAAGAGAGCTGATGAAGACTTTGGAAAAAGACCAAGTGAAAAATATAAAGGGAACAGGATCATATTGGAAAGAAGTAAAAAATGAAAGAAATGCAGAAAATATCTCCTCAAGTAAAATAAATGAAGTTATGAATGAGAATGGAAAGATGTTGAAAGACGGGGAAGCTGTGAAAGAGAGATGGAGAGAATATATCAAAAACTAATGAATTTTGAGGATGGACGTCCAGCAGCTGTAACTGCAGCAGTTTTGAGTCGAGGTAGAGGAGGAGTATATAAAGAAAGAAGTATAACATATGAAGAAGTAAATCAGGCAATAAAAAGATTAAAAAATAGATAGGCAGCAGGAATTGATGGAATCACAGCAGAAATGTTGAAGTGTGGAGGAGATGTAGTTGTTAAATGGATGGTCAAGATATGTGAAGTAGCATGGGAAGGGGGGGTGCCAGCAGACTGGACAAAAGCCATCATTGTCCCAGTTTACAAGGGGAAGGGCAGGAGAGGGGAGTGTGGGAGCTATAGAGGTATAAGTCTCCTGAGTATACCCAGAAAGGTATATGGAAAAGTCATAATAGAGAGGGTGCAAAGACTTGCAGAAGAGAAAATCAGTGAAGAACAAGGAGGCTTCAGGAAGGAAAGGGGATGTGTGGATCAGATATTTTCCTTCAGGATGGTAGTAGAAAAAATAATAGCAAAAGGAAAGAAACTTCACACTGCCTTCATGGATTTGGAAAAAGCTTATGACAGTCGATTGGATTGCATTGTGGGATGTTTTAAAGATTTATGGTGTGGGACGAAAACTGCTTAGTGCAATAAAGTCTTTCTATGAGGATGCATCTGCATGTGGCAAAATTACTGGAGAAACAAGTGAACATTTTGAGATAAAAGTGGGCTTAAGACAAGGGTGTTTCATGTCACCATGGTTGTTCAATATTTATATGGATGGTGTTATTAGAGACATTAAGGGCAAAGTTGGAGAAGTTGGAGTAAGACTTCGATGAGGGAAGGAAGTGGGTACTGAATTCGATACTGTTTGCTGATGACACGGTGCTCATTGCAGAAAATCAAAGTGATCGTAAAGTTCGGTTGGAGTAGTTTAAATATGCTCCCTGACCCTAAACCCTCTGTGAGCTATTTTACGACTGCGGTGGCTGCAGCATCGCCGTGGCCGCCGCCAGAGGAGGCGACGTGCTTTCATAAACATTATCCCCTATTTTCAAGAGTAAAAAAAGGTCCTTGAATTGGATTTTCAAAGCATTTCCATGACTGTTGAAGGTTTGTAGAAAAGATATATGAAGAGATACTGATGTTTCATAAAGTAGATTATGAGATACTGGCACGGACCTAAAATGAATCTTTACCAACAACTACATCTCCTCCACACTTCAACATTTCTGCTGACACCGTGACCAAAGTGCTTATCTCCCTCTCCCTGTATCTCGATCCCTCCCATCTGTGTGTGTGTGTTTGTGTGTGTGTGTGTGTGTGTGTGTGTGTGTGTGTGTGTGTGTTTGTGTGTGAAAAAGAGAGAGAGAGGAAATAGGCTGCTCTCTCTCTCTTTCTCTTCGTATCAGTGAGGTGTCAGGCTTTTGATCTCTCTCTCTCTCTCTCACACGCACACATACACACGCACACACACACAAGACCCACCTCCAGAAGGACGGCCTTTCAACCTTTTACTCCGTGAAATCTGTGCATATTGCCAGTGAATCCATGATCTTACGTCTGTGTCCTCCCCTTCCCTCTCCTCCACTTTCCTCTAATCTATTTTTATCACAACTAATAGCTATAAGGAAATTCAATTCAGCAGATACACGTCATCTACGCATAACACAAATTTCTCTATATTTATGCATACATCTTAAAATTATCAAAGAATTTATGTTACTTTATGTGCACCATTTAATTTTGCATATTTTTATATATAGTACATGATGATTATTTTGAGTTTATGGCTTAAAACTTGTTATATTTAGTAGTGATATTTCAAATTTGGCGAGCGCGGCCAGCCCGGATACGGGGCAGGGCGCTATATTCACCCAGCCGTAGTGAAAGGGTTAAGACAACTATGCTCATGACAAATTTTGCAGTGTTGAAATATTCATGAGCATTCAAATATATTTATGACATACGTAGTGTTTGCATACAAAACAGTAAAAGATGAGACCAGGACATGCAGATACTACTGTAAGCCTGTTTTTACAAACCTCTTCAGATGAAGAGGGAGAGTTTTGCTTCTCCTCCACTTCAGCAATGTTTAGGAAAGACTGAATAGGACTCCTAGGAGATGACTTCTCCTTGTCAGCATCAGTGAGATGCTCGGTTCGAGTCTTTGTCACAAGCTCTACATTGGTTGCAGAAAAAACCTGGAACATTAAGGTTGCAATTCAGTGTTATTCAGATTAGGATAACTTATTTATTATACCAGTCACATCACCACCACCATCACCACAGGCCCTCAGCTAGGATCCAAGGACAAGAGAGGAAAAAATAAGGTTGCAAGGACCAAACAGCTATTCATATTCAGCTCCAAAGTTAAGTGCATTTCTATATATTCTCAGGTTTACATACATTTTCATTACTTTGGTTTATTTGCTTCAAAAACATATCAGAGCAAGCTCTTTAAGAATTTATCTTACAAAAAATATTAAACTATTTCCACGGGTAGGGGCAGACGTAGGGGCTGACACTTACCTTACAATCATGCCCATTAACATTTTCACTTCTGTCACTTCGCCAGCCCCAGATGCCAGCTTTATCCCTGAAAAGGAAACAGATGATATTGAAGAGTTTGGTAATAGAAACAAAGGTTCAATGCATATGCCAAGTCTGACAAAACTAAAAATCCCATTCAAAGTAAAAAAACTCTCACAAGCTTTGCAGTGCATTAGTAATGAGATTTAAGGTCAACCCACACCATACTGTTAACTCTTGGAGGTACATGTCATGCAAGACAAATATTCATGTGATCCCGGCCCTGCATAGAATGTGGTTAACAACACACCTCTCAAAGCTGATCTTTTCAGTGTCAATGTAGGTGATGGCAATAGGTGTGGTGAGCCTCTGGGACAACATGCCAGGATGTGGACGCATGTAGGCCTGTGCCTGCTCTGGTGGGAGTGTCCGCATGTTCTCCATGTAGACCTGTGTGGAGATTGCAGACAGTCCAGTCACACCACAAATCACACTGAAAGATCTTTAGTCAAACCTCAAAAGCCAATATGCAACCTTTGTACTGTCTATCTTTATGCATTGCAATGTCTGTGAAAAAATGCCTTTTTATTTTATTTTTTTCTTCAGAATATCTATTACAGTCACCTCTCGATTAACACGAGTTTAAATAACACGTTTTTTTATTTAACACAAGTTGATATTTAAGGAAATATGTTTAACTAACACGATATGTTCGATTTAACACGAGTTTAATCGATTACGTCACCGCGCGGAGACGCTGTCTCTCTCCTCAAAAAAGTTGACAATCCAGACAAAACTTGATCAATTCTTCCAAAAGAAGACAGTAGAGGTCCAGGAGTCGGAGGAAGAGGAAGGAGACACAAGTGAGGAAGGAGAGCGGGGTGAGGATTTGGCAGACGACGACGACAACCAGTGATGCATCAACAGTGATGGTGAGTGTGAGGACGTGTTTTTGTTGTGTCAGTGACTTACAAATGTAATGTAGCAATTCTTTCTTTAGAAAACTTTAACTTGAAGGAGTTATCTTTGTCACCAATAGCATGGGTAGTCAAAGGAAGAGGAAGGAGGCAAGTGAGGCGGAGTGGCGGAGGTGAAGGGAGTGCGGGGTGAGGAGGGACGGTGGCCGACGCAGGTGAAGAACAAATTTAAATAAAATGAGAACGTGTGTTTGTTGTTTCCGTGACCCACTAATGTATTAAAACCGTTTTTTTAAGGTTAGAGTAACAAAATCCCCTAAATAGGCAGACTTTCCCAGTGTCCAGGAACGTAAACCCCCCAATTACCATTGTTTCCTATGGGGAAATTATGTTTAAATAACGTGATTTTAAATAACACGACATCTCCAGGAACGTAACCCTTGCGTTAATCGAGAGGTGACTGTATACTGTTGTGGAAATAATAAATTCATTTTGTATTCTTACTTGACCTTTGACCTACCTCTCCTTGTGACACAAAAGGAAACCAAACTCACCTGCCCAGTCTCATGATCCACTTCCATCATTGTGGCACCATCAGCTGTGAGTGGAGGAGAGGCAATGGTTTCAGTGCGACAGTGACCTACATGAGACTGGAAATCACCATTTAGTGGTAGAGTACTGTGCTCTAGATTGGGGAAAGTTTATTGAATATGAGCATAAATTATCATCATCCCCATCATTTTCATTATCATCTTCACTAATTAACAGGGTTGGCGGTTTAAACCAAATGGTTTAAACCAATAAAAAAAACTGGTTTAAACCAACTAATAAAACCATTGTTTTTCTTTTGTGTGTATCTTGTTAGTTTCATCAGTATTGTGGTTTTAACTATATGTAAGATTTTAATTATGTACAGCAGGGTTGGCGGTTTAAACCAGGGGTGTCAAACTCAAAACCCTTGGAGGGCCAATTCATGCTCTGAAGTGCCGTCATGGGGGCCAACAAGGGTAGAAAATACATTGACAAGATTGAAGTTACCGTGATACTGGCCATTTATGACTATCCATGGGCCATGAGTTTGACACCCCTGGTTTAAACCAAAAAACAATCAATAAAACCAGTGTTTTTTGTGAATCTTTTTTAGTTTCATCAGGTATTGTGGTTTTAATTATATGTGGTTTTATTATTTTTATTATGCAGTCATTTTACTAACACCACGTCAGTTGGTTAACTCAAATCTCTATTCAAATGCTGTAACTCAAGAGTAACTGAAAACATAATTTTGGTATATATATATATATATATATATATATATATATATATATATATATATATATATATATATATATATATATATATATATATATATATATATATGTACCAAAATTATGTTTTCAGTTATTTGAACAGCATTTGAATAGAGATTTGAGTTTACCAACTGAAATAAACCACATATAATTAAAACAAAACACTGGTTTTATTGATTGTTTTTTTGGTTTAAACCAGGGGTGTCAAACTCATGGCCCGCGGGATAGTCATAAATGTCCCGTGGTATCACGGTAACTTCAATCTTGTCAATGTATTTTCTACCCTTGTTGGCCCCCATGACGGCACTTCAGAGTATGAATTGGCCCTCCAAGGGTTTTGAGTTTGACACCCCTGGTTTAAACCGCCAACCCTGCTGTACATAATTAAAATCTTACGTATAGTTAAAACCACAATACTGATGAAACTGACAAAGATACACACAAAAGAAAAAAAAAAAGGTTTTATTAGTTGGTTTAAACCACTGTTTTTTTTTTATTGGTTTAAACCATTTGTGGCTTAGTGCAGTACAGTATGTTATATGCATTTGCTCAATAAGTTTCAGAAAACAATAAGTATGAATAAGTATTGTACTACATTTGAATTTACACATAATCTAGCTACCAGTATTTTTCTGTATGCATTGTTGGAGAGGATTTTTTTTAAACAATTTATCTGCTGTTATATATATATATATATATATATATATATATATATATATATATATATATATATATATATATATATATATATATATATATATATATATATATATATATATATATATATATATATATATATATATATATATATATATATATATATATATATATATATATATATATTTGCCACTTCACTAAACAGCAGATAAATTGTTTAAAAAAAACAGGAAAGTGCCTCTCTCTCTCTCTCTCTCTCTCTCTCTCTTACAGCTGTTTTTGTAGCATGCAACTGGAAAATTAGAAGAGGTCTTCCATGTTTTACTACTCTTTAACATTGCAATTAAAAAGCATGTTAGAGAAGCTGCATTTTGCCTCTTTTACAGATTGTATGAAGATCAAATGAATATTTTGCTAAATCCATCTCTAAATCTATCTATAATTCCTTTTCAAACTCATATATGTATATACGGATACAATTACTGGAATAAACATACTGGAAAAAAAAAGTGGTTTAAACCAAAAAAAAACATGGTTTAAACAAAAAAACTGGTTTAAACCAAAAAAAACTGGTTTAAACCAAAAAACTGGTTTAAACCAAAAAAAAACATTGTTTTTGTTTAAAAAAAAAAAAAAAAACATTGTTTTTTGCCAACCCTGCTAATTAAGATGAGGATCCAAAAGTGGAGAAAGAAAATTTATCTGAAGGGAATACAGATCGCCCTGGCAAGAAAGCCATACCACTATGTAAATCATTATCTTTATTTCCCGCATTTCCTGAAGTCATGGGATGCATGAGAGTAGGATTCAGTTCCAGGCTCTGTGACCTTTTAAGAAAATAAGAAAAGAAAAAGATTGGGATTCCTTTTCTCAACTGTTTCCTTCTGTATAGTGGAAGAACAAGGAAGGCTACTTGCATGATGAGTCATGGGGCTAACAGTTCCTAATGCAAAAATATCAACATACAAAGATGAATACAGAAGAGTGTGACTGAGGAACAGATCTTTTTTAAAAAGTCAGTGGCATACCCTGCCCCTTGAAGATGTAGCTCCTGTTTCCTCGCTGCCAGCTGGTCTGATCAAACCCAATTAGTGTTGTGTCAATGCGCACATTGGAGCCACTCTTGTATACTCTGTAGGTGTCACTTGGGCACATCCGGGACACAAGTGGCACTGCAGGGGACACATCAACCTTAATATCTCTGTTGTCATCAATATAATCAATTAGTACATCCTAAAGTAGATCTTGATTCTAAATGCATATGTAATAATTACAAAATTATATAGATAATAGTATTTCTTACCCCAACTTGTGAATTCCCACTTCATCTCCACATAGAAGTCTGGAGCCTATGAAAAGAGAAAACACTGTAAGTACAAAAAGCCTCTTTATCCTTTGATTTACAAAAAAACTGATGAGATTTTACCTTGATTGTTTCTTCATTCTACATGAGGCTCTCAAACTATCTCACACTATTTAGCTATTTGTTGCAGCACTCTGACTAAAGCAACCTATGTTATGAACACTTGACCACGGTCAAAAGATAATCCCTATATTAATCATGTTTTATGAAAAAAATTATTTAACATCAATCCAGTAGTTTTTCTAGAAAGAAAAAAGAAAATGAGAAAAAAAGGTCTTTTTTTTGTTCAATATTTTGGTTTTGGTGTTCACTAAATACTTCTGAAAACCACTCCCTCCCAAACCAATAGTTTGAAAGTGGTCTGCAATTTTTGGTGTCCTGCCCACTTTAAATCATAAAGTCACATTGAAAGCACTAATCCACATCAGTACAAGTACATCCTGTTCAATGACTTGCCTCCTTAAGCTTGGAGAGCAGTGTGGGGATGCCGGCGATCCTAGAGGAGTAGCGCTGCATGTCCCGCCCCTCCAGTACCACCCCCAGGAGCTCCGGGTCCCCTGTGGCTGTTGCCTCCTGCAGCACTGCCACATGCCAAGCAGAGCTCAGTTAGAAGGGCTAGAGCTTCTCTACATGTAACTGTGTGTATATATATATATATATATATATATATATATATATATATATATATATATATATATATATATATATATATATATATTACCCTCTCGAGTTTCGCGCTCGCTTCATTCCGAAGGTATAGCGCTAAACTCGAGGATCGCGAAACTCAAGGTATTAAAAACACTGAAAAAGCGCTTATCTATTCAGACCCTTTTTTTTTTTTATGTGGGTTATGGCGCCGGTAGACCATCCATCTGGGCCTGATGGTCGGCCCCGAGCCTGCCATGGTGTAGGCAACTGTTTATAGTGGCGCCATTTTAATTGGCTCATGCTGCCCCCCTGGAGTTCAATTGTTTTCCTCCTTTACTCCCTTGTTATCTCGAAAACGTACCTTGGAAAAAGGAAGAAAAAAGGAAGAGAGAACAGGTTGTTTTACAGCCACAGATGAAGCCTTACGATTGGCTAAGCTCTGAAAACACGCTTGTGATTCGCTGGGGGGTCCGATGATGTCATCGCCGGCGCTCACCCGGTCAGCGGCCTCGCTGCCTTAAGGCAGTATCACACCCCTAGCTAGTGTCAACTCGGTGGGAAGGAAAAAGCACTGTGTGACACCAGCTTACGGATAACCGTGAACTCGCTCCCGGTTGGGTATACAGGCGTTGCCCGTAGCCCCAACGGTTGGACAAAAACGGCCATTGTGACACTGCCTTAAGACAGTGAAGCCGCTGATAGGGTGAACGTTGGCGATGACGTCATCAGACTCCCAGCGAATCACAAGCGTGTTTTCAGAACTGTCAGCCAATCGTAAGGCAGCCGCCTTCAACTGCGGCTTCAAAACGACCCGTTCTCTCTCTCTCTCTCTCTCTCTCTCTCTCTCTCTCTCTCTCTCTCTCTCTTGCCATACCCACAATGTTTGGAGGAAAACGTCCAGTGTGATACTACTTTTAAAGCTAGTGTGCGTGACGCCGATGGTAAGTAGACGTGACCCATGCGTGTCAAAGCAGCGTGAAACTCAGGGTGATAATGTGCGAAAGTTGGGATGGTAAGAATTTAGGACTAACTGCGAAACTCGGATAGCGCGAAACTCGAGAGGGTACTGTATATATATATATATATATATATATATATATATATATATATATATATATATATATATATATATATATATATATATATATATATATATATCTCAGTCTCACGCCCCAGTTTCACGATAGGATGCATTGACGCTAAATAGGAAGGCAGAGGAGGGAGGAGGCAGAGGAGGGGGGAAGGGAGAGAGGAAGGAGGAAGACAGAGAGGAGGGAGGGAGGGAGGCAGAGAGGAGGGGGGAAGGGAGAGAGGAGGGAGGCGGGGCAATGGACGTTAGGTTGCTCCTGAGTGACGTCACAGTTAGACTGTGACTTCATGCTTTCCTATTGGCCAGCAGCTCACTCAGGGACGACTGCTATTGGTCGAGATTTTCTCATAGCAACATTATCCTAAAAAAAAAAAAATTCACGCGCCGCCACACTGCAGTGTTGCCAGATTGGGCTACTTATAGCAAATTGGGCTACTTTTGGGTCTTTTGTGCTACTAAATTTTGACATTTGCGACTTGCTGCTTTTTGGACTACTTTGGAATGGAGTTCCAGCCAATGGACCGTGGAGTCATTCGAGCTTTCAAAGCCCATTACACCCATATTGTGTATGACCGCGCCATCAAAGCCATCGACTCATCTACAACGGTTACTATGCTCGACTTCTGGAAAAGCTACAACATCCGGGATGGGCTAGAGGTTATCAAAGAAGCCTGGAACTGTGTGGACACACAGACAATGAACGCCTGTTGGCACCAGCTGTGGCCGGATGTAGTGAATGACTTCCGGGGGTTCGGCATCGAGAAGGAGGTGAGGGCTATCGTGACGTTGGCCCAGAGGATCGGAGGCGAGGGTTTCACAGACATGACCGAGGAGGATGTTCACGAGCTCCTTGATTCACACAGCGAGGAGCCTAACGACGAAGAACTCCTCGACCTGGTTGACATGATGCAGCCCAGTGCACAAGGTGACGATGAGGAGGAGCAGCAAAAGCAACGCTCCTTGACATTAAAAGGTCTATGAGACTTTTTTCACCACACTGAATTGTTGGGTCAGCAGGCCATGGAGATGGACCCAGTGATGGATCGGGCAGCAAAATTTAAGCGTGGATTAGAAGCACTCCTTCTGCCATACAGGGAGGCATATCGTCACCTACAGGTTACTGCCAAGCAGTCCACAATCACCACATTCTTTCGGCCTAAGTCTGCTTCTGTGTCTGTCATCGCTGAGCCTTGTGCAGAGCCCCCTGTTATCGAGGAGGAGGAGGAGGAGGATGTCGACGACCCACTGTCTTGTTGACAGCACAGTGCCATACTGTGTTGTCACCACCCAGCCACCTAAGTCCAGCAGGTCCGACCCCAGGGTGAGTGTTGATTACATATTGTTGTCTAACAAGGTCTTGTCTCATTTCAGTCATTAAAAAGAACGAAAAAAAACATGTTTTATATGACGTGTCAGAGGTGACTTCCCCAAATGCATATTTTCCCATAGGGTTATAGTCCATATATATATATATATATATATATATATATATATATATATATATATATATATATATATATATATATATATATATATATATATATATATATATATATATATATATATATATATATATATATATATATATATATATATATATATATATATATATATATATATATATATATATATATATATATATATATATATATATATATATATATATATATATATATATATATATATATATATATATATATATATATATATAGCTCAGTAGAAGGTTAGGTATATATATATATATATATATATATATATATATATATATATATATATATATATATATATATATATATATATATATATATATATATAGGGCAGGATATATCAGACAGGATTGAGGCGTTTTAGGGATCGAACCCCATTGTCTTTCTCAGCTGTGGCGAGGACCTTCTCAGGCGTTTTAGAGAATTGTTAGGCAGGATACGTGACGCTGGTGGGTCACCAGTAGTGTGTGGCGTCCTGCCAAGGAGGGATGGATGGCTGTCCAGGGCGATAGCAGTGAACAGCAGACTTGCTGAGCACTAATGGGTGGCTGTTAGTGGGACCTCTTCTTTGGCAACGACGCCACGGGATACACTTGACGTTCAAGGGTGTTGAGGCTCTCTCAGACTCCCTTGAGCGAGCACTTGGTACCCTGAGGGATTTTGTAGTATAGGCGGGGGGGTTAGGAGTAAAGGTAGCAATGGGAGGAGTAATGGTAGGGTTAAACTAGCTCATAATATAACCAGGCAGCTTAGAAGTAATTCTAGTGGAGTAACAGAGGACGGCTAAGAATCTTCTATACTAACAGCAGGAGCCTCAGAAACAAGATAGACTTACTAAGGGGTGAAGCTTGTTCAGAAAATTTTGACATAATAGCGATCACTGAGACATGGATAGACTTTGCTAATAGAAATTTTAGGTCAGAATTTGAAATAACGGGTTATCAGATGTTTCACAAAGACAGAAGGGGCAGAACGGGAGGTGGAGTTGCGCTATATGTTAAAGACTCACTTAAATGTTTAGTTAACAACTCAGTCAAAACTAACATGGATTCAGAATCAGTTTGGGTGGACGTTTACAAAGGGAAAGAAAAACTAACTCTAGGAGTTATATACAGGCCACCCAACCTTAACAGGCAGGACACGAGTATATTACTACAGGAGATTGGCAGGTATAGTATTAGTAGAAATGTCTGCGTAATTGGTGAAATTAATTATAGGAATATAGACTGGGAAGATCTAGTGGGTGACCTGGAAGCCGAGGACTTTCTTGAAGTTATACAAGATAATTTCCTTAAGCAGGTAGTTACTGAGCCTACCAGAGGAGATAACATATTAGACTTAGTCCTAACCAATAATGGGAGGTGGGCGGAGAGTTAGAAAATAGTGATCACAGAACGGTTCGTTTTAGGTTGGTAACCCGTGATCCAAACCCAGTGTTAGTGCCAGATTTTAGAAGAGCAAACTACGAGGGGCTTCAAGACATCTTGAAGGGTAAACTTGTATAATTTATGGATTCATGAGGGCCATAACTGATTATTTGAGAGACAGTAGAACCAGGTAGAAATTTCTTACAATAATTTATTTAGAGTAATAGTAGAGGGGCAAGAACATCATATAACACATCTAACAATTATAAAAGAAAAAAATGATAATAATTTGATGACTCGTTTAATAAAACACGATATTGGGTTAAAGAATGTAATTTATCAGAAAATAAAGAATGGGAAACACATCTCAGGGAACTATCTAGATTAGTTAAGAAAAACACCAGGATAGCAAAAAGAACTATGAGATCAAAGTAGCAAATGAGGCGAAAAGTAATCCTAAGGGCTTCTTTCAGATGTATAGAACAAAAACACGGGAGAAAATTGGACCGCTGAAAACAAACACAGGGGAGCTAGTAGAAAATTACGAAAATATGAGCACATTGTTGAACGACTACTTCCTTTCAGTATTCACACAGGAGGATCGAACGACTATACCGGAAAGAGTTCAGGTGTACGAGGGCGGGGATGGCGATAAATTGAGGGATATAATCATTACCAGGCAAGTAGTTCAGGATGAGATAGATAAGCTTAAGAAGAACAAGTCGCCAGGTCCTGACGGGATATTTCCGAGGGTATTAAAGGAGCTAGGTGATATAATCAGTGACCCACTAACCGACATCTTTAAGATGTCGGTAAATACTATGTGCCGAGCCTATGGAAAGTAGCTAATGTCGATTTTCAAAAAGGGGACAGGTCAGTTGCTTCAAACTATCGCCCAATTAGCTTAACATCGGTTATAGGGAAGATGCTGGAGTCCATAATAGCCAGGAACATTCGGGAGCATTTAGAGAAACATAGCTTAATTCACGACTCGCAGCATGGGTTCACAAAAGGTAGGTCATGCCTCACCAATCTCTTGTCCTTCTACAATAAAGTATTTGAGGCGGTTGACAGAGATGAAAATTATGATGTAATCTATCTTGATTTTAGTAAAGCGTTTGACAAAGTTCCTCACCAACGACTGTTGCTTAAATTACAGGCTCACGGAGTAGAGGGTAAAGTTTTGAACTGGGTCAAGGCGTGGCTTAGCAATAGGAAGCAAAGAGTGCAAATCAATGGTAAAAGATCTGACTGGGGATGTGTTACGAGTGGGGTCCCACAAGGTTCGGTATTAGGTCCACTTTTGTTTATTATTTATATCAATGACTTAGACACAGGAATTAGTAGTGATGTTAGTAAATTTGCAGATGATACGAAGATCGGTAGAGTAATTGAGTCGGATCAGGACGCTAGTATTCTCCAAGGTGAACTCAACAGATTATATGACTGGGCGGATAAATGGCAGATGGAGTTCAATGTAGGGAAGTGCAGTATTCTGAGTGTAGGTAGGAACAACCCCTCACATAACTATTGCTTAAATGACACTCTCATAAGTAGGTCTGGGATTTAGGGGTCTTAGTGAGCTCTGATCTCCGTCCAAGGGCACAATGCATTCAAGCTAGAAATCGAGCTAATAGGGTACTGGGATTTATTTCAAGGAGCGTAAGCAACAGAAGCCCCGAAGTCTTCCTCAAACTATATTTAGCATTAGTTAGACCTCATCTTGACTATGCGGTTCAGTTCTGGTCACCCTACTATAGAATGGATATCAAAATGTTAGAATCGGTGCAGAGGAGGATGACTAAGATGATTCAGGGGTTGAGAAACTTGCCATACGAGGAAAGACTCAAACAGTTAAACTTGCATTCTCTAGAAAGGCGAAGGGTGCGTGGAGACATGATCGAGGTTTATAAATGGATGAAGGGCTTTAATAAGGAGACATTCATAAGGTTTTGTTGGTAAGAGAACCGGTAGGACACGGTTTAAACTGGATAAATTCAGATTCAACAGGGACATAGCCAAAAATTGGTTTACTAACAGGGTGGTGGATGAGTGGAATAGGCTTAGCAGTCATGTGGTGAGTGCCAATACAATTGTCACATTCAAAAATAGACTAGATAAATTCATGGACAGCGATAATAGGTGGGGTTAGATACAGGAGCTTAGGGTCAAAGGAGCTGCCTCGTACAGGCCTACGGCCTCTTGCAGACTCCTGCGGTCTTATGTTCTTATGTTCTTATATATATATATATATATATATATATATATATATATATATATATATATATATATATATATATATATATATATATATATATATATATATATATATATATATACCTTTGATGTCTTGAAAATATTGATTGCTATATAACAGTATAGTGATGACTGGGGCTGTGTTGCGAGTGGAGTCCCACAGGGGTCGGTACTGGGTCCACTGCTTTTTATCATTTACATCGAGTTGGACACAGGAATTAGTAGTGATGTCAGTAAGTTTGCAGATGATACCAAGATCGGTAGAGTAGTTAAATTAGGCCAGGACGCTAGCGTTCTCCAGGATGAGCAAGACAGACTATATGATTGGGTGGGGAAGTGGCAGATGGAATTCAATATCAGGAAGTGTAGCATTCTGAGCGTAGTTAGGAATAACCTCTCAGACAATTACTCCTTAAATGACACTCCTCTAAGCAGGTCTGGGTGTGAGGAGGACTTGGGAGTCTCAGCAAGCTCCAACCTCCATCTTAGGGCTCAATCTTCGGGGAGGCGGTGGCTGAACGGATAGTGAGACGGCCCCGCGTTCAGGAGGACGCGAGTTCAATCCCCGACCGGTGCCACCAAGATGGGATTTTTCAGCCACCGCTGAGTGGCTTAAAACTACCCATATGCTGTCCAGAAGACCACCAATCAACCCGGACTCTAGATTCTAAGATTAAAGATGAGCTCCGGGAGGGCAGCATGAGCTAATGCAAGATGGCGCCACTATAAACACTCGCCTGCGCCAGAACGGGCTGGGCCGACCATCAGGCCCCACCGGGAAGAAGCCTTGGATCGACCATCAGGAATTCAGGATCCACTGGGAAGAAGCCTACCGGTGCAATAGGCCGAGGCAAAAAAAAAAAACATTCAGGCTAGGAATCATGCAAAAAGGGTACTGGGTTTCATCTCAAGGAGTGTAAGCAATAGAAGTGCTGAAGTCATCCTCAAGCTTTACTTAGTATTAGTTAGACCTCATCTCAATTATGCAGTTCAGTTTTGGTCACCCTACTATGGAATGGATATCAAGATGGTAGAATCTGTACAGAGGAGGATGGCAAAAATAATTCAAGGGGTGAGAAACTTACCATATGAGGATAGAGTTAAGCATTTAAATCTGCATTTTCAAGAAAGGCAAAGGTTATGAGGAGACTTGATTTGTTTATAAATGGATGAAGGGCTTTAATAAGGGGGATGTTAATAGAGTTTTGGTTATAGGTGCCATGCACAAAACATCACAACATCAAGAAGTTCATGCTCGCCAGGCTCTGGGGGACCAACAAACTGCACCACGCTCCTCCGTTGGTGCTGAAGGACAGACTTTTTGCCAAAATGCCATCCTTTTGTGGCATGCTGGGGTGCAGAAATAAATGGAACAAGTTTCCCAATAAGTCTTTCTACGGACTACCAGCTTTGGACGAGATACAGGGACTGAAAGGGGAGAAAATAACGAGAACGCTGATGGCAGTCGCTGGCCAACCGGTCAAGTGACTTGTCCGAGGCACAAAGGAGACATTGCTGTGTGCAGTGGTCATTCTTTAAGTGGTGCAGTGTTATCAATACTTTAGGGTAGGCAGTGGCTGAGTGGTTAGCGTGCAGGCCCTGCATTCACCACGTGCTGGACGACGTGGGTTCGAATCCCCACGCTACCACCTGGGATTTTTCAGTCACCGTCAAGTGGCCTAAGACTACCCACATGCTGTCCTGAAGACCACCCCTCAACCTGGACTCAGGAAGAAACTGCCCAAGTGAATCAAGAATGAGTTTTGGTGGGCAGCATGAGCCAAGAATAAATGGCGCCACTATAAATATTGCCTGCGCCATGACGGGCTTGGGCCGACCACTAGGCCCCTGAAGAAAGCCTACCGGTGGGGAAAAAAAAAAAAAAAAAAAAAAAAGGCAATAATTATGCAAGGAATGTAAGCTACACCCAACACAGTAACTCGTCAGGCCCAACACCCAGACCCACAGCTCGCAACATTGTACACAAGTCCTTTGATTGCTGAAATAATTATTTTTACTCTGAGCACTTACATTCTCTGTATCTTAAACATTGAACTCTTAATTTTTGTAAATAAACTAACCTTGCAAAATTTTAACTAGTTATTATAAACTGTCTTTTCTTAATACATTAAAGATTAACCTCATCGAACCTGACCTAACTTAACTAAATCTAGCCTAAATATACTTGACGCTTGCCCTGCTGCCAAAATGTGATAAACGAAAACGCCCTTGATATATTCCCCCTCCCCAGACCATATTTTAAGAAATAATTCCCACACACAGGTGATTTGCTATGGAAAACAATACATCAATGTGTTGTATGAGCAGAAAGTACTCAATGCAGCACAAAGGTGTCCTTCAGTGTGACTGGTGTACTTCTGAAATGATGGCCTAATGTCAATCACCAGAGTAAGTTGGGTGTAATTCTGGGGTGGTAGCTGTCTGTTAATTGCCTCTGCAGTGCAGTGGTTAGTGTTCCTAAATAAGAATCTGTAGGTCTGGGTTCGAATCCTGTCCCGGGCAGATGGCATGCAGCTCATCCTGCTGCTCCTCCTTCCTTTAAGGCCGGTCAATTATTCAGTAAGTACAAACATATACTGCAGTCCGTCTCCCGCCCGAGCCCCACGGGTTGACACCTGGCAGCCGTGCTGGAGGACCTTCCTGAAGTAGTGCTCCTCAACAACGGAGAGGCCACCCATGTCCGCGGGGGCAGGTTAGACCTGACGCTGGTCTCTCGTGCCCTGGCAACAGGCTCATCATGGCGGGTTCACCCCACGCTGACCAGCGACCATTACGCTCTCTCCACCACCCTAAGAGTGGGCCTGCCGCCACTGCCTCTTCCCCAGCCCCGGTGGGACGTTAAAAAAGCGGACTGGGTCAAGTTCCGGGATGCCCTCAGCCATTGGTGGGGCACGTATGAGCTGGCGGATGACTTGGACCATCGTGAACGAGGCTTCACGGCGGCCGTCGAGAGGGCAGCAGAGGCAGCAATCCCTAGGAAGGCCCCTGGTTACCGCTACCGAAGGGATTGGTGGTTCTTCAACGAAGAGGTCCGGGAGCAGAACCACCTTATCAACATCCACCGAAAACTCTACCGGAGGCGGCTGACCCCCACCAACCTTGAGCTGCTGCGGGAGGTGGTGCAGCACGCCCGCCGCATTACATGGCACGTCAGAGGCAAAATGGCTCGAGTGGTGCGCCAGCTTCAATCAGCACACCAGCCTGGGCGACCTTTGGGCCAAGATCAACACTGCCTCCGGAAAGAGACTGAGTAGACCTCCCGCACACCCCCATCCACAGCAGGAAGCTGAGAGGCTGGTGGACATGTTCGTCTCGCGGGGCTCCAGAGTACAGCTTCCAGCGCAAGTGCGTCGGCTTTAGGCCGACCTCAGGCCGGGGCGCGTGGCTGCCATCGTGGCGGCGCGGGGCAGACAGGACGTCAGCGACCAACCCTTCACTCGCCACGAGCTGGTGCAGGCCAGGAAGGGACAAGACACTGCGGCTGGCGCCGACGGCATCATGTACTCCATGCTGGCTCAGGTCGGGCCTGCCGGAGATGAGGCAGTACTGGCCCTCATCAACCACTCCTGGCGGGAAGGCCGCCTTCCCATCGCGTGGAAGACAGCGGACATCCAGCCCATACCCAAGCCCAGGGAGCCCACCATGCCTCGTCCTATCTTTCTGATGAGCTGCACGGCCAAGACTGCGGAGAGGATGATACTCACTCGACTGCAGTGGTGCCTGGGGCCCCTGCACCCGCACGTATTTGGCTTCACCAGAGGAGTGGGCACTTCTGACAGCATCATGGCCCTCCTGAGCCTCGTCGACAACCGTCCTGCCGTTGCTGTCTTCCTGGACCTGGAGAAGGCGTTCGAGCTTGCCAGCGCTCACGCTATCCTTGCTGCGCTCGTGCGCAAGAGCATCCAGGGACGGCTCATCTCCTGGATTGAGGACTACCTCCAGCACAGGCGCACCAGAGTCAGGTTCCAGGGGCTGCGCTCCGCCTATCAGGAGCTGGAAAATGGCACACCACAGGGCGGAATCCTCAGTCCTCCCTTTTCAACATGTTCCGTTCCGGGAGGGCACCGCTCTTCTCAGCTACGCCGACGACCTTGTATTGGTCGTCACCGGTCCCGGCAACAAGGTTGCCAGGGCCCAGCAGGCCCTTGATCTTGTCAGCGAAAAATGCAGGGAGCTGGGGCTCAAGGTATCAGCTGAGAAGTCTAGGGCCATGATGTTCAAGGACGCCCAACTCTTTATACAAGACGTCAGGCTGGCCTGGATCCCCACCTACCAGTACCTGGGGGTGTGGCTCGACAAGGGCCTGTCCTTCATCAAGCAGGCCACATACCTGAGGGAGAGGACCCAAGCGAGGCTGAACGTTATGAGGGCCATGACAAGAACTCATGCAGGCGCCACATTTCCAGTCCTGCGTCTGTTCTACATGCAGGCTGTGCGGGCACTCATTGACTACAGTGCGCCTGTCCTCATTGCGCTCTCCCCCACACAGCAAAGGAGGATCAAAGCAGTCCAAAACAAGGCCATGAGGACCATGCTCGGGGCGCCGGGCTGGGCCAGCAGCGGTGTAATGCAGAGCGAGACCCGCCTCGTGCCCCTGGCCAGCAGGGTCCAGCAGATCGTCGCCTGCCAAGTGGCCAAGGCCCTCCACAAAGACAGGGAGTCGGTGGCACGAGCGGCGCTCTGCAGAGTCTTGCCACAGAGGTGGAACCTGTTCACCGGCAGGACCTGGCTGTTGAAGGTGGCTGAGGCTGCCAGCCCCCTACCCCATCTCGACCACCTGCGGCGGGAGGGGCCTGACCGTCCAGCCGCCACCTCCGTGGCAGCCCCCAACCGCCGAGATCATCATAAGAGAGCTGCCTGCCAGCAAGGTGCGGTGCACACAGGGGGAACTCCTGCAGCACGCGCTCATGGTGGTGGCTCAGGCCAACGCGGGGAGCTGTGCCGTCTACTACACCGATGGCTCAGTCGACCCAGAGAGAGGCGCGACAGGCGCGGCGGTCGTCACCGGCAGAGAGACGCTGTCATGGAGGACATCAGATCACTGCTCCACCTTACAAACTGAGCTGTTGGCCATCAAGCATGCCCTGGAGCATGCCCTGCAGCACCAGGAGGGGCCTGTCGTGCTGCACACCAACTCCCGCTCCTCCCTGCAGGTCCTGCAGCAATGGCGTCCACCGGCTGACAACGTGCGGCTCGTCACCACCATCCTGGGCCTTACCCAGAGCATCGCCGCACAGGGGCGGCACGTCAAACTAAACTGGGTGCCCAGCCACGTAGGCCTGCGTGGGAACGAGGCAGCCGATGCAGAGGCCCATGCAGCCACCAGCATGCCAGCCATAACCAGCAATGTCCTGCCCAGCCTGCAGCAGGTTAAAGTGCAGGCCAGATGCGCTACCGCCGGCTCCGCAGAGGACCTACACAGGCAGGCTGAGCGGCACTCGTGGCAGGGGGCCTGGTACGCCAGGGCCACCGACCACCAGCCACTTCACCCCGGCCGGGAGCTGGATAGGGCGGACCAGGTGACGCTGCACCGCCTCCGGCTTGGGTACTGCACGCTCCAGGAGATAAGGAATGACTTCGCGGGCCGGCGTTGTGAGCACTGCGAGGCCGTCGCTCATCGCCCCCTGGTCCACTACCTGCTGTACTGCCCTGCCACGGCCCAGCTCAGACAGCAGCCCACCGAGGACCCGCAGGATGAGGAGGCGAGAGCCGCCCTTGTGCTCCGGCGGGCCCAGACAACACTACCGCGACTCCTGGAGGTGGTGCTGACTGCCCCTCCTCCACGCTGACCGCACACCGCTATACTCCCCCTGGTGTGTGATGTGACCCAACCAGCCACCAGGGTGGCCCTGACACTCCCCCCAGCGGCGGGCCGTTGCCCGCTCATCGACATATATGTACTTATTTACAATATGTAAGTTGTAAAAATAAAGAAAGAAAAGAAAAAATTTACACACCTGTCCAACCAGCAGTGCATAAACACCCAGTATTAATTAGGGGTTATGTTCCTCCACCCAGGGTGGGCTGGTTTGGCACTGACAAAGGTGAATAGCCAAGGAGCTTAAAGACAAAGCCTTCAAATTTGGGACACATGAGTTTATGGACTGGTCGAGAAATACAGAAATAGGTAAAACTACACACACACACACACACACACACACACACACACACACACACACACACACACACACACACACACACACACAGCTCACACCATTCCTTTGATTGATGAATCACTTTTTTTTACCCTGAGCAGTTGCATTCTCTCTACCTTTTAACTCCATCTTTTGAAGGTAAACTATTTACTTTATACAATCTAACCTGACCTAATATAACTAAATCTAACCTAACTATACTTGACCTGTGCTCTGCTGCCAAAATGTGATAAACAGAAAGGAATCCCTAGATATAACCCCCCTCCCTAGACCATATTTTAAGAAATAATTCACACACACACACACACACACACACACACACACACACATGCACACACACACACACACACCACCGCCACCATCCGTGGAGTAAACATCAACGCCACTGGTCATCTACTGCCTGCTTAAAAAGACCAGGAAATGCGAATTATTTGCCTATGTTGTGGGGGAACCTTAGGATAAGTCCTGTCTCCCAAAGGGAAAAATGACATAAAAAATGAAGGAAAGCATCAAGACGTGATAAAGTTGTCAAACCAGAGTTACCAGGGCAAAGTGGAGGGAGAAGAGACAGTTTACGAGTTGGACAATTACTATTCTGATCATCATGGTTTCCCGGGTTTCTCACCAGCTCAAATGCCCCCGGGATTATTTCCCCAGTTGAGAAGACTGGAAAAAGAGGTAGAAGCTTCAAATAAAGAGGTAAGGGGACTAAGGGAAGATATAAGGAAATTTATAAACATCGTCGATGATCTGAAAAAAGAATTGGTAGCATGAAGTGAAGATAGAAAACTAAGGAAGGAGAATGAAAAACTGCAAAAGGGAAGTGCCAGAGAGGATAACACTGATGACCTGATAAAGGCGGTGGTCAAGGAAGAAATATTGTAAAGGGTAAAGGGAAATAAATGGTGAAGGTGAAGTAGGCGTGGAAAATAAGATTAAAAAAATAGTTGATGTGGAAATAAATGCACAGAAAAAGAAAATGAAAAAGGGAAAGGAAGTTTCAAAGAAATTTTGAAACAATAAGAAAGGGAAAGAAAAGTGAAGATGGAGCGTGAGGTTGTCCAGGTAATGAGAAATAAGGAAGACTTGGTATGAGAATTGACAGAAAAGTCAGAGTGTGATAATCATGGGTGTTAGAGAAGAGACGGCACAGAGAGAGAGAAATCTGATATCAATTAAGCGAAAGAAATACTGATAAGCTTAGATGAAAATGCCGGAATGTTGACAGAGGAGGTGGACGAGGTGACGAGACGGAAAATATGAGGAAGGAAAAAATAGACCAATCAAGCTGAAGTTAAAGTTACAAACAACAGCTGAGACAATCATAAGTCGGAGTGGAATACTAAAAGGTATAGAATAATAAAGAGAAACAAACATAAGAAAAATATGAGCACAGTGGAAAGTTAAAATGAGGGAAATTGTGGTCGAAGCAAAGCAAAGAAATTAAGAAAGAACGGAGTCAGAAAAAGAAAGTTTTTTTTGAGTGTGAAACGACAGTGATGAAGTGGTGGATCAGGAAGAAGGAAGAGCTCTAGTAAAAATCCGCAGCAATAGGGAAGAGATGGGAACGAAAAAGCTTGGCTTAAGGACAGTGGACGCCTGAAAAAAATATTTCACAGTAGCTTGCTGATGAATTTACACATGAATTCAATTGATTTAAATAAGAAAACCTGCAAGTTTCATCCATATTGACCAAATGTTTTTTGCGCAAAAATTCATTTACATAAAAATTAGATCGTTTTAACAGAATGTTTAGCAAATAATATTGAAATAACTTTTCACACTATGGCATTGTAATTGCGGCCTTCTACTTGTTGTATCAAATACTAAAGTTCCAATGTTTAATATTTTGTTTATATTTTTGCATTGTCTAGAAATAAATTGCATTTTTTTTCATCAATTTTTTTTAATAAAAAAATCCATATAAGAAAATTAATACATTTTCCCATATGTTGCACAGTGGAAAGTTTCTCCTACCATTTCTCTATCCTGAGGTATCTTCCAAATTTTGATTGCTTGAACAGTAGTGTCGATATTATTGCTGAAAGTGCAATAATTTATGCTTTGAGAAAAATGGCTGAGGAGTGTCTTTTTGTGCGTACTGCGGCATGTAGTATAGACATGGAGATGCCATAATGCGTTATTAGCTATTATTATTTATTGATATTCATTGTGTTTGATTGGAATGACATTCGGTCCCTAATACTAAAGTATATTGGGGACTCGCAGATTATTATCACAAACAGGCGGGGTGTTGCAAGTTTTCGCACTAAATTCCCCCTACCTCGTAGTCTTCACCATTGACTTTCTCCTTCTTTTTCTAATACTGTGGCATTGTTCGGCGAATCTCCTGGATCTGAAGTCCTTGTAGAGTCCTCTTGAATGCTCTAAAGTCTCACTGTGAGTGAGGGAGGGCAAGAGGGTTTGTGATGTTGCCGAATATTATGATAATGTGTTGTTTTAGGAAATATGACAGAAACACTAAATAGTACACAACAAATTAGGAGTAAACAACGTCTATTACGACTCCTATTGGTCTCAAGACAGCGGGCACTCCCAATAAACCACTATAATTAGAAGTTTTTTTTAAAGCATTTATAATGGCCATATGTGCAATGTAACTTGAGAGAAAACTGTAAAGAATTAGGGTACACTGTGGTATTTTTGTCTCAGTTTTGCCAGTGTGACCCCAAAACATGATTTTTCCCAAGCGTCCACTCCCCTTGATGTATGCTAATGTCGACAAACTTGTATAAAAAACTTAGAATTTAAAGACTACCTGAACAATGTAAATGTAATGTGCTTCACTGAAACAAAACTAGCAAAAGGAACAGAAATGGTGGGAAGAGGAGTGCAATTACAATATATATAAAAAGGACAGAATGGGAAAGAGTGGTGGAGGGGTGGTGATACTGGTCAAAACAGATTTAAAAATGATAAAAGTGAGAACAGGAGCAGAAAATACAGAAATTTTAAGTGTTCTACTACAGTTGAAATGCAGTGAAAAACTAACAGTAATGGTGACATATGAGCCCCACACACAGCAAGCTGGGCAAGTGTAATGTATAACAACCTGTTAGAAGGTACGAGTAAAACATTAGAGGATATTATTAGAAATAGCAAAAATGTAATTGGACTTGATTTTTACTAAAGGAATAGACTTGTTAAGTGAAGTGTAACAAGAGTGCCCATTGGGAAGAAAGTGACCATAAAATATTACAAATAGAAATTGATGAAGAATGTGAAGAGACTGGATTAGAGAACCATAAGGAGAAAAGAAATTACAATAAAGCTAGGTGTAGTGATTTGAAAGCCTTTTTTGAGCAGCATAAATTGGACAGAAATGAAAGAGCCGAGAAAAGTACAACAAAAATATGACTACTTTCTTAAAACTTATAATGAATTTGTAGTAAAGTGGGTACCTTACTATGTGATAAAGAAAAGAAGGGAAAAAAGAGTGGTTTAATACAAGATGTCTGGAAGCAAAGAAAAAGAAGGATAAAGCATGGAAAAACTTAAAAAGGAGAAGGAATGCCATAAACAGGAAAAGCTATAGACAAGCTAGAAATGATTACACCAAAGTGAGGAGAGAAGAAAAAAAAGTATGAAAATAATATAAAAAAATGTGAGGATCCAAAACTTTTTATAGACACATAAATTATAAATTAAGGAAAAAGAAGCAGTAAATACGATCAAAGTTGGTGACCAAGTCTATGAGGAGGCAAAGGAAATCTGTGAAATATTAAATGAAAACCTTCAGAAAGTATTTACTCAAGAGACAAAATATGAAGAGAGGGATTAGAGAGGTGTCAAAAGGATGGAAAACATAAAAGTGGATAAAAAAGAGACACTGGAGCTATTGAAATCACTAGCTGACAATGGATCCAGATGAAATATCACTGAAAAAGTGCAGTGAACAGTTTCTAGAACCAATTCATAACATTATAAGTGGTTCAATTAAGACTGAAGAAGTCCCGGTGCAATAGAAAAGGGCACATGTGGTCCCACTAAATAAGAGCAGAAATAAACAAGACCCTCTACTAAACCAGTGATTCCCAGTCTTTACACCTTGGAGGAACCCCTGAAATAATTGTTCATATCTCGGGAAACCCCAACCTACAGCATAATGTTATATATATATATATATATATATATATATATATATGTATTATATATATATATATATATATATCCTGGCTGAATGGCTGAGGATAAGATTCAGGCCGTTACTATTCGAGTTGAGTAAGTTCAGATCACCGTCATTTGTAATATATATTTTTTTCAAGATTTCTTGCAGAACCCTGGTTGGTTGAGAATCACTGCTCTAAACTATAGACCGATTTCCCTAACAAGTGTAATGTGCAAACTGTGTGAGAAGGTAATTAAAAGAGTGGATGGGACATCTGGAAAGAGAGAAGATAATAAATGAAAGTCAATTTGGATTCAGACAGGGTAAATCTTGTGTCACAAATCTAATGTTTTTATTCAAGAGTAATAGATATAGTACAGGAGAGAGACAGATGGGCAGACTGCATATTTTTTACCTAAAAAAGGCATTCAATAAAGTTCCACATAAAAGATTGCTGTGGAAACTAGAACATAGAGGAGGATTAGGGAGAAAAATGAGAGAATGGATGAAAATTACCTGACAGAGAAATGATAACCATGTTAAAAGATGAAAAATCAGATTGGAGATGGGTCACGAGGGGAGTGCCACATGGATCAATGTTAGTGCCAATAATGTTTTTAATATAGTCATTCCTCAGTTTACGAGTTTAATTCGTTCCAGAATTTTACTTGCAAACCAAAACACTCATAAACCAAAACAAATTTCCCCATTTAAATTAATGTGAATCCCATTAAATATCCCTCAAATACATTAAAATAAGAACCATTTTACATAATTAATTATTTTATACAAAATCAAAATGATTTCACTAACAAATAGCAATTATAAATAATATAAATAATATAGTATAATAATTCAAATAAAAATAATATATATAATATAGTATAATAATTTAAATATAAATAATATAAATTATATAGTATAATATGTAAATAATACATAAATAATAGTGCTGAAAGCACAAAGATCACACACTAGAGCACCAATGTAAGCGTAAATGAATGCACAGTTGCTACCTCCGTGAACATGCGTGTTATGCACCTGAAAGGTGCCATGTGCATTATGATCCAGATCCAGAGTGTACAACGCAAACTGAAGGCGGAGTCACACTGGGCATTTTACTCCAACCGTTGGAACTAGGAGCAACCGCGGTTGCCCATCACCCAACTGGGAGTGAGTAGTTGGTTTAGGTAAACATCCCTGTCCTCCCTCTTTGAAGCCATGATCGTACCCACAACTGCTTCTTCCTTCAATTTAACTGTAGCAACAGCCCTAACTTTTGCAAATGGCACCATGTGGATACAGGGTGTCTGGTTTGTTTATGTTGTAGATACAGGCAACCAACCTTGGTCGTGTGTTACGCACACTCAGAAAAGTTGGAGTTGCCAGTTGCACCTACAGCCAATGCAGTTGGAGGAAAAAGGTCCAGTGTGACACCAGCTTAAGACTCTATTCCCATTGTTTTCCGCTCTGAGCGTCTTGTGGTGAAAAAAAGGAACCCACGCTCTTGTCTTTGACTTGTACAAACAGGATGCTCATACATCGTCACCACTCGTAAACCAAGGCAATTTTTTATTAATATTTTTGCTCATAAATCAAAGCACTCGTAAACTAAGGCACTCATCAACCGAGGTATTACGGTACATAAATGATATGCCAGAAAAAGTAAAGAGTTATATGAGTATGTTTGCAGATGACACCAAACTGCTTATAAAAATAAGAGATATGATTGTAATAAACTGCAGAAAGATTTAAATGAAATACATGAATGGAGTAAAGAATGGGAAATTGAGTTCAACAAAAAGATATGTCACACAAAGAAAATGGGAAAAGGTAAAAATAGACCTTGTAGAGTGTATAGGATGGGAGGGACAATCATTGACACAGTGAAGGAAGAAAAAGACTTAGGAATCATAATACAAGATACACTGACACTTGAGAAGCACATAAATAAGATATTCGGAGAAACGCATAGTTTGCTGCAAAATACTAGATTGGCATTTTACTATTTGGATGGGGACATGATGAAGAAAATAATAATCACATTGATTAGACCAAGGTTTCTGTTGTTCACTGATGATCTTCTTTCCAAAACGAACTGTCCTATCCATTCTTACGCCGATGACTCCACTCTGCATTACTCAACTTCTTTTAATAGAAGACCCACCCTACAGGAACTTAATGATTCAAGGCTGGAGGCAACAGAACGCTTAGCCTCAGACCTTACTATTATTTCCGATTGGGGCAAGAGGAAACTGATGTCCTTCAACGCCTCAAAAACACAGTTTCTCCACCTATCCACTCAACACAATCTTCCAAACAACTATCCCCTATTCTTTGACAACACTCATTTATCACCTTCTTCAACACTAAACATCCTCGGTCTATCCTTAACTCAAAATCTCAACAGGAAACATCATATCTCATCTCTTACTAAATCAGCTTCCTCTAGGCTGGGCGTTCTGTACCGTCTCCACCATTTCTTTTCCCCCGCACAGTTGCTATCCATTTACAGGGGCCTTGTCTGCCCTCGTATGGAGTATGCATCTCATGTGTGGGGGGGCTCCACTCACACAGCTCTCCTTGACAGAGTGGAGTCAAAGGCTCTTCGTCTCATTAGCTCTCCTCCTCATACTGTCTTTCACCTCTTAAATTTTGCCGCCATGTTGCCTCTCTCTCTATCTTCTATCGATATTTTCATGCTGACTGCTCTTCTGAACTTGCCAACTGCATGCCTCCCCCCCTCCCGTGGCCCTGCTGCACATGACTTTCTATTCATGCTCATCCCTATATTGTCCAAACCCCTTATGCAAGAATCAACCAGCATCTTCACTCTTTCATCCCTCACGCTGGTAAACTCTGGAACAATCTTCCTTCATCTGTATTTCCTCCTGCCTGCGGCTTGAACTCTTTCAAGAGGAGGGTATCAGGACACCTCTCCTCCCGAAATTGACCTCTCTTTCTGGCCACTCTTTTGACCTCTATTCAGGAGCAGTAAGTAGCAGGCTTTTTTTTAATATTTTTTTCTACACCCTTGAACTGTCTCCTTAGCTGTAAAATTTTTTTAAAAAATAAAAAATGCAGCAGTTGTTTGGTCACCACACATAAAAAACGATATAAGGAAACTCAAAAGGATCCAATAGAACTATCCAGAACCATCAAACCTGTCATACGAGACTAGATTGGAGTAACTCGGCTCCCAACACTCGAAGAAAGAAGAGAAAGATAGCGTTATACAGGAATACAAGTGGAATGGACGTGTTGGATAGAAACGACTTGATCAAGACAAAATGGGGGAGGCAACTAAGAGGACACAGCAAGAAATTGAGAAAAGGAACTTGTTTGAAAGACATAAAAAAGTACAGCTTTCCTCACCAGTGTAAGAATACACGGAATGAACTAAGCAAAGACACTGTTGAAGTGGGCAGTGTCCATATAATGAAGGAAAAGTTGGAGAAATATAGATTGGGAGACAGGACTCCCCGAGGTTGAGTTCAGGCCCTGTATACTACAAATAGGTTAATACACACTCACACACATATAGCCTTCCCTATTTATGGAAGGAATGCCATAAATAAGGAAAGCTATAGACAAGCTAGAAATTATTACACCAAAATGAGGAGAGAAGAAAAAAGTATGAAAAGAATATATTAGAAAAATGTAAGGAGGATTCGAAACTTTTTTTATAGACACATATATAAGAAATTAAGGAAAAAAGAAGCAGTTAATACAATCAGAGTGGGTGACCAAGTCTATGAGGATGTAAAGGAAATCTGTGAAATATTAAATGAAAACCTTCAAAAAGTATTTACTTAAGAGACAGAATTTGAAAAGAAGGATGAGGAGAGGTGTCAAGAGAATGGAAAACATAAAAGTGGACAGAGGAGATACTGGGGCTATTAAAATCACAAAAAAATGGTGGTAAGAAGGCAATGGGTCCAGGTGAAATATCAGATCAATTACTAAAAGAGTGCAGTGAAGAGTTAATAGAACCAATTCAGGACATTATAAGTTGTTCAATCAAGACTGGGGAAGTCCCGGTGGAAATGGGAGAGGGTATAATATGTGGTCTCATTATATAAGACCAGAAACAACCAAGAGCCTCTGAACTATAGACTGCTAACAAGCGTCATGTGCAAGTTGTGTGAGAAGATAATTAAACGACAGTGGGTAGACCATCTAGAAAGAGAGAAGATAATAAATGAAAGTCAATCTGGATTCAGACAAAGTAAATCTTGTGTCACAAATCTAATATGTTTTTACTCAAAAGTAATAGATATAGTGCAGGAGAGAGATGTATGGATGGACTGCATATTTTTGGACCTAAAAAAGAAATTTGATAAAGTTCCACATAAAAGATTGCTCTGGAAATTAGAACACAGAGGAGGATTGGGGAGAAAAATGACAGAATGGATGAAATATTACCTAGCAAAGAGAGAAATGAGAACCGTGTTGAAAGATGAGAAATCGGACTGAAGAAAGGTCACAAGTGGAGTTCCACGGGGATCAGTGTTAGCACCTATAATGTTTTTAATACATATAAATGATATGCCAGAAAAAGTAGTTACATGAGTATGTTTGCACATAACGCCAGACTGCTTAGAAAAATAAGATATGAGGATGATTGTAATAAACTGCCGGAAGATTTAAATGAGATACATGAATGGAGTAAAAAATGGGAAATGGAGTTCAATGAAAAGAAGTGTCACACAATGAAAATGGGCAAGAGTAATAATAGACCCTGAGGGGTGTATAAGATGGGAGGGACAATCATTAACACAGTGAAGGAAGAAAAGACTTAGTAACTATAATACAAGAAACACTAACACCTGTGAAACACATAAATAAGATATTTGGAAAAGCATATAGTCTGCTGCAAAATATTAGAGTGGCATTTCACTACTTGGATGGGGACATGATGAAGAAAATAATAACAACAGTGATTAGACCAAGGTTAGAGTATGCAGCAGTTCTTTTGGTCACCATACAAGAAAAAGGACATAGGGAAACTTGAAAGGATTCAAAGAATTGCAACTAAGATGGTACCAGAACTATAATGTCTGTTGTAAGAGACTAAATTGGGGGAACTGGGCCTACCAACACTCGAAGAAAGAAGAGAAAGAGGAGACCTGATAGCATTGTACAGGAATACAAGTGGAATGGACGTGTTGAATAGAAATGATTTAATCTAGATGTTAGGGAGGAGGCAACTAAAAGGACACAGTAAGAAATTGAGGAATGGGACTATTTGAAATACTTAAGGAAGTACAGTTTTCCATACAGGAGTGTGGATACATGAAATGGACTAAACAAAGACACTGTTGAAGTGGGCAGTGTCCATAAAATGAAGGAAAAGTTGGACAAATATAGATTGGAAAACAGGACTGTCCAAGTTTGAGCTCAGGTCCTGTATACTACAAATAGGTTAATACACAAAGGATAATAAAGACGTGCCTTGCCCAGTAGCAGGGCTTTGCCGTTAATTGAAGCAGACAACACTTACTGCGCCATCCCATCAATAAAAAAATATTTGAGAGAAGGCTTTCCCTTGCCCTTATTTCTTCCCGAGTGTTAAAACTACTGGTAAACACTAAATAATCAACTTCATCCACGTAGGATATGTGAGACCACCTACACGTATAATTTCCAAAATGGATCTTTTCCAATGTATATGGGTCTATATTTCCTAATACATATATGTTTTCCTTATATCTCTTTGCTGCATTCTCTGGTAGCTGGTAATAATAGGTAGAGTAACCTCTAAATGTAGCCATCTCCAGCTTCGCCTCCGTGTGTCGGTCCCCCAGAGCCAAATGTAAACAAAGTAACCCTGTTGTGAAGTGTGAACAGTTACTCTCGTGCACGACACCTATAAAAGAACCAGGTAGGACACGTAGCAGTGGTTTTAATTTAAATAAATTCAGATTCAACAAAGACATAGGCAAGAATTGGTGAACCAATAGTCGTGGATGAGTGGAACAGACATGGCAGTCATATTGTGAGTGCCAATACCAGAGATACATTTAAAAGAAGAGGTTGGATAAATTCATGGATAGTGATGTAAGGTTGGGTTAGGCTTATAGGAATTGCCTTGTACAGGCCAACTGGCTTCTTGCAGTCTCTTTACATTCTTATGTTCTTATATAAAAAATTAGTCATAACACTATCTTAAAGTCAATAAACTAAAAAACTATGGGTAAAAACTGTATGCAGAAGTCATGATAAATTTAAGGATATAATACAGATTATTTAATGAAAGTATTTCTGTCTGTATGCCTCCATGTTCACTATGCAGACATTCAGCCAAGAGTGTAGACAGTCCAATGTAAATGCAAGGCTCTCACCTGTCCAACCATCTGAACTTTCTACGTTGACATTACAGTGGTGCCGCAGCAGCACCCTTGAGGACTCCAGGTGGCCAAGGGTGACAGCCAGCATGAGGGGTGTGCGGCCTCGAGGGTCGCGCAGCTCCTTGTTGTGCTGGAAAATCACATGAACGTCTGATGACCACTTGGACACCACCTCCCAAAGTTAAGTTAGTTGGAAGTTTTTTCATATAGATGTATGGATAGAGTGTGAGTTGGAAATTTGTTAAAATGGGAAGGTGGTCAGAAGAGAGAGCATGAAGGGTTTGCCAGGTGGAACATGTTGCAAGATTAATGATTAGCTCATGCTATTCCTGGGCATTTGAACCAATCTGGATTTTTAATTAATCAACCAGGGTTATTCTATGGACAATGTTCAGAAATCTGTGGTGCCAATCATAGGTTATGCTCACAACAAATAGAAAAAAATGTAGCTACACTAACCTTGTTTTCCGTAAGCTCCTTTTCCAACTTGCGGTAATTGTTGTGCCACACCAGGTAGTGGAGCGGATAGACATCTGGACCACCTTTTTTCTCCACTTCTTCATGTTCCACCTTTGTGTTGTTTCTCTCACCATTTATTTCATTCTCCTGGAGGGAATTTGCTCCTTCCAGCTTAAGGTCTCCATTTGAAGGGGATGTGTCACTGGCAGTGTTGCTTTCAGCACTGCCATAATCATTCATAATGGCAGTCGCACTCTTTCAGCAGAGAAGCAAACTTTTCTAACTTAACTGAAATTTTTTAGATAAATTGTAAAAAAGATCATAATCATGAAATGTAATAAACATGCAGCAGATCAAATGAATAATAATTAAATATGGTAGGATAATGATTTAACATGAAATGTACCAAAGAAACTCTTGATAAATCAGTTTGTGCTAAACAGAAATGTTAGCAGTATTTTAGTAAATTTATTAGATTGTTACCAGAGAAAAATCAATACTAAATATTCAATTACTGACATACAAAAATGTGGAAAGGACTGAACAAGCCCCATCAAGGGATGAGAAAACATGGGAATGATGAACCCAGCGTTGCGCCAAAATTTTCCCAGTCTGAAATCATCCCACTGCGCCTGCACAGTACTGTACTGCAACTACTGTTTATTAGGTCATTTTCAGCTCCAACACACCAGAGAAACACTTTCTGCCATTGTAAGCTGATGCATGACATTTAAAGTGAATAGATGTGGCAGTTCCTAGAAGTCTGCATCATGTTAACATGTTATCTTTACTACTGTTTATTGGGTCATTTTCCATTCCAGCATACCACACAGACACAAGAGAAACACTTTCTTCCAATGTAAGCTGATGCATGGCAATTTAAATGAATAAATGTGGCAGTTTCTAAAGAGAAATCAGTATCATGTTAACTTTTTTTTTTTTTTACAACAAAAGAGCCGGCTCATGGGCAACAAAAACAGTGTATAAGAAAAAAAGCCCGCTACTTGCCGCTCCCAACAACAGAAAATAGTAGTGTCCAAAAGAGAGGTCAATTTCAGGTGGAGAGGTGTCTTCATACACTCTTCTTGAAAGAGGACAAGTCATAAGCAGGAGGAAATACAGACAAAGGAAGGCTGTTCCCGAGTTTACCAGTGTAAGGGATGAAAGAGTGAAGATACTGGTTAACTCTTACATAAGGGGTTTGGATAGTAAAGGGATGTGCAAGAGTAGAAAGTCGTGAGCAGCGGGGCCGCGGGAGGAGGGGAGGCATGCAGTTAGCAAGTTCAGAAGAGCAGTCAGTGTGAAAATATCGATAGAAGATAAAGAGAGAGGCAACATGGCGGCGGAATTTAAGAGGTAGAAGACTATCAGTAAGAGGAGGAGAGCTGATGAGACGAAGAGCCTTAGACTTCACTCTGTCCAGAAGCTGTGTGAGTGGAGGCCCCCTACACGTGATATGCAAACTCCATACGAGGGCGGACAAGGCCCCTGTAAATGGATAGAAACTGTGCAGGGGAGAAGAACTGGCGGAGACGATACAGAACGCCCAACCGATTTAGTGAGAGAGGAGATGTGAAGTTTCCAGTTGAGATTTTGAGCTAGGGATAGACCGAGGATATTTAGTGTTGAAGAAGGTGACAGCTGAGTGTTATCGAAGAATAGGGGATAGGTGTTTGGAGGATTATGTCGAGTTGATAGGTGGAGAAATTGAGTTTTTGAGGCACTGAAGGACAAAGGGTTCCTTTTACCCCAATCGGAAATAATAGCAAGGTCTGAGGTTAAGCACTCTGCAGCCTCCAGTCTTGGGTCATGTAATTCCTGTTGAGAGGGTCTTCTGTTGAAAGAAGTTGAATAATGCAGAGTGGAGTCGTCAGCGTGTGAGTGGATAGGATAGTATGTTATGGAAAGATCATTGATGAATAACAGGAAGAGAGTGGGTGATAGGACAGAGCCCTGTGGAAGACCACTTTTGATAGGTTTAGGGGAAGAACAGTGACCGTCTACCACAGCAGAGATAGAACGACCAGAAAGGAAGTTGAAGATAAAGCAACAGAGAGAAGGATAGAAACTGTAAGAGGGCAGTTTAGGAAGCAAAGATTTGTGCCAGACTCCATCGAATGCTTTCAATATGTCTAGCGCAACTGCAAAAGTTTCACCGAAACAACGGAGAGGATGACCAAGAATCAGTTAAGAGAGCAAGAAGATCGCCAGTAGAACGCCCCTTGCGGAACCCATACTGGCGATCAGACAGAAGGTCAGAAGTGGAAAGGTGCTTTTGAATCTTTTGGCTAAGGACTGATGCAAAAGCTTTAGATAGACAGGAAAGTAAAGCTATAGGGCAGTAGTTTGAAGGATTAGACCAGTCTCCCTTCTTAGGCACAGGCTGTACGAAGACGTACTTCCAGCAGGAAGGGAAGGTAGATGTTGATAGGCAGAGGCGGAAGAGTTTGACCAGGCAGGGTGTCAGCACGGAGGCACAGTTTTGAAGGACAATAGGAGGCATTCCATCAGGTCCATAAGCCTTCTGAGAGTTGAGGCCAGAGAGGGCATAGAAAACATCATTAGGAAGAATCTTAATAACAGGCATAAAGGAGTCAGAGGGGGATGAGTAAGAGGAATATGCACAGAATCGTCCAGGGTGGAGTTGTTACAGAAAGTTTGAGAGAAGTGTTCAGCCTTAGAGATAGATGAGATGGCAGTGCTGCTGTCAGGGTTAAGGAGAGGAGGGAAAGATGAAGAAGTGAAATTGGAGAGGATATTTTTGGCTAAGTGCCAGAAGTCACAGGAAGAATTAGAAAAAGCAAGGTTTTGACATTTTCTATTTATGAAAGAGTTTTGGTAAGTCGAAGAATAGATTTGGCACAATTCCGGGCAGGAATGTAAAGATCATGGTTAGCAAGTGCGAAGGCTCTAGCATCTTTTGTGAGCTGCCTCTCTATCTTTGATAGCACGAGAACAAGCGTGATTAAACCAAGGCTTTTTAGCATGAGGAATAGAGAAAGTATGTGGAATGTGTGCCTCCATTCCAGAGACATTCACCTCTGTGATGCGCTGGGCACATACAGAGGGGTCTCTCTCCTCCTCCTCATCATCATTTCATCGACGCCTGCTAATAGGAGCTCCCACCAGGGGATGGACATGGCAGAAGTTTCCAACTTTCTCTATCCAGACACTCCCTCCTTGCCTGCTCAAAGTTTTTCAAAGATCTTTCCCCCCTCTCCCTAACATACTCCTGCACCCTATCTCTCCATTTCACTGGAGGTCGTCCTCTAGCATTCCCTCCCTCTATCTCACTCACATACACCCTTCTGGTCATCTTACTCTCCTCCATTCACTCCATGTGACCAAACCACTTTAAAGTCTGTCGCTTCACTTCTTCCAACACTCCACACTTCTTCCCTTCACCCCTGTGACACATTCCAAAACGCTCATACACACTTTCATTACTCATTCCATCCATTCTACTCAAACCACAAGCACTCCTCAAATAACTCATTTCCAGTGCCTGCACTCTAGTCCTCTGACTTTCATTCCAGGCCCATGTTTCACTTGCATATGTGAGGGTTGGTACTATTATTGTATTTCTCAAATTCCTCTTTACCTCCATGCTCACACTTCTGCCATTCATGATTCGTCCCAAAGACCCTACCACCCTTCTTCCTTGCAATGCCCTTTCTCTTGTCTCTCCCTCCGTACCACCATGCTTACACATAACTGATCCAAGGTACTTAAACTCATTGACCTCCTCCATTTCTTCTCCATTCAAAATTATTTTGCATTCTTTTTCACATTCAATTCCCACTCTATATGGGCATACAAAATCTACAACCTCACTTCTACTTTGCTCACAAACCATCACTTTACTTTTATTGACATTTACTTTCAGCTTTCTCCTTTTACAGACACTATCAAAAACAATGACCAAATTTTGTAAGTCACTTTCATTTTCTGCAATGAGCACTGTGTCATCAGCAAACAGTATCAAATTCAGTACCCACTTCCTTCCCTCATTGAACATTTTTACTCCAACTTCTCCAACTTTGCCCTTCATTTCTCTAATAACACCATCCATATAAATATTGAACAACCATGGTGACATGACACACCCCTGCCTTAATCCCACTTTTATCTCAAAATGTTCACTTGTTACTCCACTAATTTTGCCACATGCAGATGCATCCTCATAGAAAGACTTTATTGCACTAAGCAGTTTTCCTCCCACACCATAAATCTTTAAAACATCCCACAATGCAATCCAGTTGACTGTCATAAGCTTTTTCCAAATCCATGAAGGCAGTGTGAAGTTTCTTTCCTTTTGCTATTATTTTTTCTACTACCATCCTGAAGGAAAATATCTGATCCACACATCCCCTTCCCTTCCTGAAGCCTCCTTGTTCTTCACTGATTTTCTCTTCTGCAAGTCTTTGCACCCTCTCTATTATGACTTTTCCATATACCTTTCTGGGTATACTCAGCAGACTTATACCTCTATAGCTCCCACACTCCCCTCTCCTGCCCTTCCCCTCGTAAACTGGGACAATGATGGCTTTTGTCCAGTCTGCTAGCACCAACCCCCCCTCCCATGCTACTTCACATATCTTGACCATCCATTTAACAACTACATCTCCTCCACACTTCAACATTTCTGCTGTGATTCCATCAATTCCTGCTGCTTCTCCATTTTTTTATCTTTTTATTGCTTGATTTACTTCTTCATATGTTATACTTCTTTCTTTATATACTCCTCCTCTACCTCTACTCAAAACAGCAGCTGTTACAGCTGCTGGACGTCCATCCTCAAAATTCATTAAGTTTTTGAAATATTCTCTCCATCTCTCTTTCACAGCTTCCCCGTCTTTCAACATCTTTCCAGTCTCATCCACAACTTCATTTATTTTCCTTAGGGAGATATTTTCTGCATTTTTTTGTTTGTCACTTTTTTCCAATATGATTTCCTGTTCCCTTTATATTTTTCACTAAGTCTTTTTCCAAAAGCAGTAATCATTCCACGGGAAATCGAAAAAGTACATCCTCAGGTCGTCCCACCAAGCTGAAGCAAAATGCCAAAAGCATCGCCTCTTCGGTGGGTCCAGAGGATGTACAGGATACAGAAATAAGGTTGTGATCGGAGGAGCCCAACGGAGAGAACAGTTTGACAGAGTAAGCAGAAGGATTAGAGGTAAGGAAGAGGTCAAGTATGTTGGGCCTGTCTCCAAGACGGTCGGGAATACGTGTAGGGTGCTGAACCAACTGCTCTAGGTCGTTGAGGAGAGCAAAGTTACTTTGTAGGCTTGTTCACCAGGCTGGTCAGTGAAAGAGGATGAAAGCCAAAGCTGGTGGTGAACATTGAAATCTCCCAAGACGGAGATTTCAGCGAAGGGAGAGTGGGTCAAGATGTGCTCCAATTTAGAGTTCAAGTATTCAAAGAATTTTACATACACTGGGTATTTGATATATGCAAGTTCGAAATATGCGAATTCGCTCATATGTGACAAACCTAAATGTGCCAAGTATTCGTTTTATGCAAGAAAAATTTGCGACTATGCGAGTACCGGCGCTGGTGCGACTGGTTGGTGAGGTATGGTGGCCGACTCGCACTAGAGGGCGGCGGGTGCATATGTTTTCCCGCACTTTCTTCGCCTATAATTAACCTTTTCCTCCCTCTGATCCTAAAGTTAATACTCAGGTAGCTAATTATCAGCTTAAATCGTAGACTTTGGGTGTGTCTCCCTGGAAGCAATCAATGTGCTTTGTTGTTGCTTTAGTGCTTTATTATTGTGAAACGGTGCCGGAATAAATAGTTAGAGGGTTCAAAAACGGGTCATGGAACATAACTCCCTATAATTAATGGGATGATAGGTTCGATATATGCGAATTCACATTTTATGAGGTTTTTGCAGAACATAACCCTCGCATATAACAAATACTTGGTGTAGTTAGTAGAGTTAGGTGAGATATAAACAGCACAGATGTATTTAGTAATAGAATAACAATGAAGTCTTAGCCAGAAGGTGGAAAATTCTGAAGAGTCAAGGTCGTGGGGACGAGAGCAAATGATGTCGTTGCGCACATAGGTGCAACATCCAGCTTTGGATTGAAATTTAGGATCGAGATAGTAGGAGGGAACAGAGTAGAGATAGCTGTCAGTAGTCTCAGAAATCTGTGTTTCGGTGAGGAAGAGAAGGTGAGGTTTAGAGGAGGAGAGATGGTGTTCCACAGAATGAAAATTAAAACGAAGACTGCGAATGTTGCAGAAATTGATAAAAAAGAGATTCGAGGAGTTATCAAGACACTTCTCAAGTCAGCAGCCAGAAGGGGAGTCTTCCCTGTGGGAATTTGTGGTCCCCCCCCTCCCCCGGCGGGGACTCTGAGGCATTTATGTTGTACGCTATTTTGAATTTTGAATTTTTGGAAATGGTGTGTATGTTTTGTGAATGTAGTGTGGTGTGGATAGAAAGATGAGCTGTCTTAAGAAAGCATGCTGAACTACTCTCTGGTGTTGATGAGACAATAGGGAAACGGTTAGTGAGGACATGGGAAGGGTCTTTGGAGGGCTTCAGCACCCTCCTCACTTCCCATATACATACTTCACCGGGAGTGGCTTGCGCCCGTTTCGGTAGGTGTCTTCCTACCTCCTCCAGCTATTTTTCATTCTTTACTGCTGTTTATTGGGTCATTTTCAACTCAAACACATGACACAGACGCCAGAGAAACACTTTTTGAAAATACCAGCTTATATTGAGAATATACGTACCCAAACAAGGCAAAGTCACGTAAAGAATCTTCTGCCTGGGAATATTTGGACGCCTGCACCAAACTCTGCACAACACTGGGATCCTCAGAGGACAAACTGTTGCTCCATTATGTTCACCCACATTTCCTACTAGTGATGGGTGATGCTCAATTTTTTCTGTAATTGATTATTTTGATTACTATTGTGGTCAGTAATCAATTATATATAGTAACTGAATGCTTTTTTATTACTTGCACCTTAAAATAGATTAAACACAAGTATATAGGTAGAGTATAATATATACATATTATAGTTTGAGTACTCTCTCTCTCTTAACCAAACATTAACCCTCTCGCGCACGATGACGCGTTTCGCGTCATCAAAGGGTAAAAGGTCCTGGCACACGATGACGTGAAACGCGTCATTAAAGTTAAAAAAATTGATTAAAAATTAAGTTTTCGGTGAAAGTGAGTCAAATTTGGTAGTGTCATTTGTTGGGTTAAGTTTCTTAATGGTAACATATGGTAATCTTTCTAAGGAGCATAGATGAGGAGCTTTGAGCAATTTTTAGTTGTTAGCCTACTCTGACGGGAGGAAAAAAATACAGTTTTCTCGGTGTAACTTGGGAACTAATAGGCATATGAGGATTTTGAGGATACCATAAAAATCCTCACTAAATTCTGCTTCAAAATAAATATTCGGCTAAAAAAGTTGGCCCACAAAATTTTGAGCTAGCGAGTGGGGAAGAGTTGGTACTTCGGATTTATTGTCTACAATGCTCTATACGGAGAATTGAAACAAGTTTGTATTGTTTATATATAAATTTTCTTTTATTTTTATTTGCGCATGTTCTAGTACAAGTCTTTATGAAGCCATTGATACCAAATTTATTGGTGTATGATATATCTGTGAGGGTAAAATACGTCCGGGAATGTAGAGTATCTGGCGGCAAAAAAAGGCCAGTCAGGCCTGAGAAATGCATGATGAGTGGAACAGAAACTTATTGGAAACTTACGGTGCGCGAGAGGGTTAATAAATATAGAAAAATATCTTACCTACCTAGACATCTTACCAAGACGGGTTCCACAAGAAGGGAACCCAACAAGTGCCAACACGCCAGCAGAATACATATTTGTGTAGTTACTCTTAACACTAAAACTATTAAGCTGCTGCTGGAATGTGTGTTGATTGCACTAAGTAAAGACTAGTTATAAAATATAATGACTTATATGTATATAAGTAAAATAAGTATTTATAGGTATTTATATTGCTGTAAGTAGTATAAAGTAATTTAGAGTTAATATGTTCTTTGACCAGAGTGTTTAGGGACTATAGTTAAAATGAGATCATATGAAATTATATATGAGAATACAATGGTATTAGTATGTAGGGGTTAAAATTCGTATAGCCTTTGACCAAGGTACTCTGCTAGTTTTCTTTTAAAGGATAACTGTGTCTGGCAGGCTATTCCACAAAGCAATCACTCGGAGTGAGAAGTATCGCCTATGTATTTCTGTGTTGCTGTGGGGTAGAAATATTCTGTGTGAATTTCCACGGGTCCTAGATGATGTCTGGAGGGAAAATAACTCAGAGGGTTGCACAGGAGACAGGCCATTGAGAATCCTCCAGACCTTGACTATGTTAGCTCTAAGCAGTCTGCCATGCACAGAAAAGAGACCCAAGGCATCCAGTCGGGAGGCATAGTCAAGAAGCGAAAGTCCAACAATCTCCTTGGTCCATCGTCATTGGACTCTCTCAAGCATGTCGGTATCACCTACATACCCTGTGTGCCATACAACTGAACAAAATTCCAGCACAGGACGGATATGAGAGGTGAGAAGAGATTTCATAAACTCAGGCTCACGGTTAACTGTGCTCTTAATAAATTCGACGAAATTCCTGCAGCTTTATTTGCAAGAGAGCGTATGTGGAGATGAAACTTCAATGAAGTATCAACTTGGACCCCTAAATCTGATGCAGACTGCACAAACTGTAAAGGATTTCCTCTAATATAGTAGTCAGAGTACGGGCCAAGATTTGGAGCAGATCCTCGGAAGAACCTAAGAACACGGGTCTTGTCCGAGTTGAGCCTGAGCCCCCAGGATTCCACACGTGACACCAGTAGGTCTACATCTCTCTGCACAGATGCAATATTGGTAAAATTCTAGTGTTTGCCCATACTCCCCCCTCCCCCCATACAAGCCTGGGGACCTGGTGGGAATGCGAGGTTTCGGGTGGGGGACACAAAATCCGTCGCATTCGCGAATTTTTTTAGTGGGGGGGGGGATCAAAACTCCCTAGATCTAGGGAAATTCCCTAAATTTAGGGAATTTTTCCTCCCACCACCACTAAAATATGCGTTTGCGACAAATTTAGTGTTTCCCATACGAAAACCATGCACTCACTGGATCCCCAAGCTTGTTTTGGGAGAGAAGCGTAGTGAACCCACCAAACGATGCTCACCTCACCATCTGGTGTGGCACTGGCAGCCATCTGTACTCACATAAAGCGCCTCCACCACACTCATGCCCTCTCACTAGTAGGTTGTCACCTCATCGCAAGGTTTCTGTCCTCCAAGTAGAGTCCGTGGCACCAAACACAGTGTATCTTCATTGTTTATCACTGACACAAGTAAAACCACCGGCTAGCCTTTAACAATACTGCAGCTTGTGCAGGAAGTGCAGGCTCTCGAACCTCTTGCCCGAGCTGTTTGAACACGTGAATCCTTACTGACCGGATTTTGAATCTGCTTCACGGGCTTGTATTCCCAGTATACAAGGTGATTGTGGATATTGACTCCGCGCCTCCAGAATACGATAATACACCTCCATATATCAAAGTAAAAAAAAAAAAAAAAAAAAAAAAGTACTTAAAAGTAAAGAAGCCAAATTAATCCCCTTCCCCCAACGATCTTGGGGGACCTGCGTGAACTCGGGGTATTTGGGTGGGGGAGCATATTTAAACTACTCCAACCGAACTTTACGACCTGCTAATGAGGGGTCTTTGCCCCCCTGGATTGTCCTGCTAACCAAGGGGGGGCTGTGCCCCCCCCTGGACCCCCCCTCTTAAAGGTGCGTGTTCTAAAAAAAAAATAACGACGCGTGGTGGACCTGGTCTCACATGCGTGGGTTAATCGCTAACTAAACGTACCATCGCTAACCTAGCGCACCATCGGAAATAGTATTAGGTAAAGGTGCGTGTTCCCCAAAAAAATAATAAATAACCACGCGTGGTGGACCTGGTCTCACCTAGCGTATCATTACTAACTGAATCGTTGGCAACGCTGTTCATATTGCAATGGCGTCGCCATGTAAACACATCGTCCATATGTATAATATGCCCTTAAGTACAATATGGAGGCGTAATATCGTATTTTCGAGGTGCGGAGTGATTTTCAATAATTACCTTGCGTGGTTTCCGTACGTTGTAAAAAAAAAAAACGGAATGTATGAAATTTCCCTATATCTAAGTAATTGTAAAGAATTTCCCTACATCTAGGGTATTTTTCAACCCCTCATAACTCAAAAACTATGCATTTGCGACGCATTTCATGCTTACCACCGCATTCCCCAGTCTCAATGGTCCCCTAGCCAATTTTGGTTGCGAGGGGTGAGTATGGGCAAACACTAGAATAGTACCGCAATATCTAACAATGTAAGAGAAGACGTAGTCTTATTTATCTTTTGGTATATTTTCAGATCATCAGCGAAAATTTTGTATTTACAGGTCAGACCGTGAGCCACAAAGTTAATATAAATGAGAAAAAGGGTTGGTCCAAGGGAAAAAAATAGCTGAGAATTTAATCAACAAAAATTAAAATGGAACTTACAAACTCATGACTTTTAAAAATTATCAAGTAATCGTTTGGTAATTGATTACTGGGAATTATAATCGATTACTGAGAAAATTTACCTTGTAAACGATCTAATCAATTACACCCACCACTACTCCCTACCTTATGCTTGGCAACCGGTGCTCCAGGACCAAGACTGAGCTGTTCCACGCCAGTCAATGTTTACATACTAAGAGCAATAAGGAAAACCACATTCAAGACTCAAGAGCAGGAAGGTATCAGTCTACAGCAGTAGGTTTCCCTGGTTCTCATAGCCCTGCCCCTTACCAGGCGTTTTAATTACGTTGGACTGGAGGAACAATACCTTAATTTATAACATCATTTGCAGATGCAGTTTATATGATGCACCTATAAAATCGAGCAGTGAACCAATGTATGAGACCTTAGCAAGGGAATTATTATCGTGGGGTAAATGATAGAGGCAGGCACCGTTTCTCCAGCATTACTGATTACCTATCTAGCTGCTCAAGGCGTCCTGGGGTTTGCAAGAGCTCCCGGTACAGGAGACCCACTGCCACGCTTGTATTCAGCCTGCTGGTCAGCTGATGGGTCACAGTCTGGGTGACGGGACCTTGCCAGGGTCGGTATTCTTTGACGCAATCAACTCTCATGTCATCTATTTCCAAAGGCTAAAATGGAGTTTAATCGGGTTTCCATGGGTGTTTTTCACGTTTAAGGTACAGAAGAGGGGTCAAACTACCACCAGGGTCATAAATGTACCTCTGGAAATGCCCAAGACCCCTTCAAATACCCTGTCAAATGTGAGTGTATAAGCGGTGAAGCGTTTGAGAATATGGTCCTGGCAGTTTAAGCCCCCAGGACAGTGTGGAGCCAAAAGCCTCCCCAGCAGGAGACACAGTCGTCTTATTATGAAGCTCACCTCTCCACCTTGTCTCCGGGGCGCTGGCTGGAGGTGGTGCTTGAGCTCGGCCTCACACACCGGGGTACATGCTGGCAGGGCGGCAGGTGAGGCAGGTGCACGAGACAGGTGAGGGAGGCGGGTGCTGCTGCTGCTGTCGTCTGCTGGCCGAGGGTTATTTCGTCAGGACACTGATTCGCTCGGGTCATAATGATACCCCTGTCTATTCCATACCCTTCTCTTCTATTCTATGCTATGCTATTCTATTTTATTCTATTCCCTCTCTATGCATGTCTATGTTGGCCGAGGGTTATTTCGTCAGGACAATGATTCGCCCGGGTCATTATACCCCTGTCTATTCTATGCTATTCTATGCTATTCTATTCTATTCTATTCCCTGTCTATATCTATCTTGGCCGAGGGTTATTTCGTCAGGACACATGGTTCGCCCGGGTCATTATAATTATGATACCCCTGTCTACGGTATAGTCTTAAGTCGGTCTCACCCAGGTGAGTCACTGCCATTACCCCGATAATTAAGCATCAAAATATGAAGTAATAATTATGTGAGTAGCCTCGAAAGATCGACGTATCCCAAAGCACCTTGACTTGCTGCTGTTTCGGTTCTTTCCTTTCCGACGACAAGTATAGGTAGCCTATGCTATATATATAGGCCACATCGAGAGACGAACAGATAGACGTGAATAAAGCTATTACACTAAGGCTTGACAATATCCTTACTTGGGCAGAGTGCGGTAACATATGAAATTGAACAAAGTATTTTTTAAGGGGAGTGGTCTCTTGGGAAAAACGGCGTTTTGGGGTCACACTGAGAAACAAATACCACAGTGTACCCTGATTCCTTACAAGTTTTCTCTCGAAGTTACATTGCCTTACGGCCATTAAAAATACTTATACAATTGAAAAAATAAATCATACACACACACACACACACACACACACACATTTATATATATATATATATATATATATATATATATATATATATATATATATATATATATATATATAGATATATATATATATATATTGGTGTATCAGGAGCGCCTTCTCTCTCGAGACCAATAGGAGTCATATGTTGTCCTCCCTCACTCACAGTGAGGCTTCGGAGCAACCAAGAGGACTCTGCGGTACAAGGACTACTCAGATGCCATTCCAATCGAACACAATAAATATCAATAAATAATAATAGCTAATAACGCATTATGGCATCTCCATGTCTATATATATATTACATGCCGCAGTACCTATGCACACACACACACACACACACAAAAAAAAGCCGTTTTTCTCAAAACGTAATTTATTGCACTCGGCAATAGTATCGACACTACTGTTCAAGTAATCAAAATTTGGAAGATACCTCAGGATAGAGGAATGGACTACTATATAGTCCGGCAAATCTTAAGTGGCGGCTCTGACGTAGACAGCCCACTAGACCCTGTTGCCACGACTCCAACTGACCTCGCACACCGTGCCTCTCACACCCTTCTCTCTCTCTCTCTCTCTCTCTCTCTCTCTCTCTCTCTCTCTCTCTCTCTCTCTCTCTCTGTGTGTGTGTGTGTGTGTGTGTGTGTGTGTGTGTGTGTGTGTGTCTCTCTCTCTCTCTCTCTCTCTCTCTCTCTCTCTCTCTCTCTCTCTCTCTCTCTCTCTCTCTCTCTCTCTCTCTCTCTTTATAGGAGAAACTTTCCAAGGTGCAACATATTGGAAAATGTTTTGCATTTTCTGATACGATTTTTTTTGTCAAAAACTGATGAAAATTTTAAAAAGAATAACTTTGCAATTTATTTCCAGAGAATGCAAAAGTATAAACAAAATATTAAACATTGGAACTTTAGCATTTGATACAAAAAGTAAAAGGCCGCAATTACAATGCCATAGTGCAAAAAGCTTATTTCAATATTATTCGCTAAACATTCCGTTAAAACAATCTAATGTTTATGAAAATGAATTTTTGCGCAAAAAACATTTGGTCAATATATGGATGAAATTTGCAGTTTTTTTTTTTTAATTGAATCGATTGAATTCATATATAAATTCATCAGCCAGCTACGGTGAAAAAAAAATTCAGGCGTCCACTGTCCTTAAATGATTAGGTATGGACTGCAATACATCAATAAAGATCAAAGATTCCACCGGCTACTAGGCCGGCCTACAGATCATTATTTGCCCGTGCACCATGTGACAGGCCTGTGGGTGTATATGAGTGGTGGCACATCCTTTACCCATCTTATGAATGAAATCCCGGAGGCAGAAGAAAACTGTCCGGCTAGAATAATTCTACCTGTTATGCCGGATATTATCTTTTATTACAGGAGCTGCCTATATAAATGAGTCACCTGTAGAATCAAGCATCATATTACCGGACATGTGCCTTCCAGAGGGTCAGCAAGAATATTATGTCTTGTGTCTGGAAGGTTTTTAGTATCTATAGTATTTCCACGTGAAACTGGCCGATGGGGTAGCGGCGGGTGCGGGTTTAGCTAAGCCCCGCACGTTGCCACACACTCTCAACACTTCTCGCTTCCTCTCAGCTATTTACTACCTTTAAATGAATTTAATTGCATAATTGGATAATCCAATAGGGTCATATATAGTGTTAAGATTGTTTAGTTTTTAGGATAATAAAGATTTTGTATAAATACAACGACACTTGACAATGTTGTATTCCAACTATGTCAAGTGTCGTGGTATTTATACAAAATCTTTGTTATTATCCTAAAAACGAAACAATCTTAACACTATATAAACCTATTGGATTATCCAATTATTTGGACTTTTTAACTCATTTGGGGACAAATCTAGGGATTTGACAAAATCTGAGGATTTCTGGGGAAATTCATGTACTTATCGGAACCCGCACCCGCCGCTACCCCATCGGCCAGTTTCACGTGGAAATACTATAGCCGCTATTATAGGCATAGATAAGAACCTTCCAAACACGAGATAATTATATAATATTCATGCTGAACCTCTGGAAGGCACTTGTCCGGTAATGATCGATGCTTGATTCTACAGGTGATTCATTTAGTCTGGCCTTTATATAGGAAGCTCTTGTAATGAGAGATAGTATCCAACATAAAGTGTCATTTGCCACACATTATATGTCGTGTTCTTTTTTAGCATTATTATCCAAAGTTTGATGGGGCCGTGGCTGTATACGAAGCTCTTCTACTACAGTCTGATTTGTAATAAATGTTCATTGGTGGTTTTGTCTCAGGTCTTCCTTTTGATATTCCATCCACCTCTTCCTCGGTCACCCTCTATTTCTTCTGTTCTGTATACTACCATTCCAATTACTTTTCTTCCTACATAGTAGCGACTCCTCTCTTTTCATAACGTGTCCATATCATTTCAGCCTTGCTTCTCCCTGTTCCCTTGATGTAAGTGTTTCGTATTATATCATCTCCAGTAATCTCACACACCCATCGCAACGCCCACACGACTAAAGTTCTTCTCTCTTCTTCTCCAGCGCCGTTTTCAAGCTTGAGCAGTGGCGGATCCAGAAAATCACTTTTGGGGGGCCCGATGGTAAAATTTCATAAGTTAGCGACAGCCTCAAAACAGTGAAGACCAATGGATAGTGATGGCGGTTCTTTGCTTAAAATCCGCATAAGTTAGCGACAGCCTCAAAACAGTGAAGACCAATGGATAGTGATGGCGGTTCTTTGCTTAAAATCAACGTATATGTGACAAATGAAAGAAACAAATCAAATTGTACATCCGACCAGTGAAAAGACAGATCTGAACAGGTAGAAATCATCACCATACGAGCATTCGAAGAAAACTAAACGTTTATTTCGATATGTAAGCGGCAATTAAGGGGGATCATAATACAGGTCATATAGAAATTACAAACCTAACCTTTACAAAAAAGTTAATATGTAAAATTAGACACAGCTGAAGATAAAAAAGGAATTCTTATAGAGCTTCTTTTACATGGGATTGAGGTAATACATCTGCAAAGATTGGCTGATCTAAAGATATATATTTACAAATTCCCAAGTATTCAACAAGTGCCTCACAAAGCAAAGTGTAGTCGGCTGTTTTTTTCGCCGAATTTGCCGAACTCTCGACTGAAATGGGGATATCACAGTGGCAACGTTCCCACTTTTGGGGATTTGTTCCGAAATTTGGACTTTTTAACTCATTTGGGGACAAATCTAGGGATTTGACAAAATCTGAGGATTTCTGGGGAAATTCAAGTACTTATCGGAAGTCTTGAGGGAATTTTCGAGTGAATATTGTTTAAGTGGTATCTATTATATGTTCTACTGGCAAAAATATAATCAAAATTATAGGAGAATAAAATCTGACAGCAGAAAAAAGTCTACCTTATTATTTTGTCAAACTTTTCTTTGATTGAAGTGTGTTTCATTTGATATATGTATGTACTGTACGTACCGCCCGTGGCGTGAGTCACGACAGTGTTTATAGCGGTCAGCTGACAGATTTGAATGTGCGTCTGTCTCAGCCTGCTACTCTCAGGAGTCAGGAGGATGTAGCTTCACGTCTCCCTCTGAGACAAGGCCACAACGTCGGTGCCACCTTCCACTGCATAATTTTATGAGGTATTGTAGTTGGTCCATGATGATGTTGTGGAATGGTGCTAAACTATAGTCTTGATAATCTAATGTGTTCGAATGTTTTTAGTTTTGTACCTAGGGCAGTGTGTGTAAGTATGTGTGTGTAGGCAAGTGAAATAGTGCACACTTCAGTGTGTAGATAGCTGATGACCTCTGTCTTTGATGGAGTAATTAATACAATGACTTACCATGTATATATTAATTTGCATCTCTATAATTTGTATGTTGCTAACAACGAACACGAAAATACTTTTATTTAAACATTATAAGTAAGGAAAATCTTTTGGGGAATTATGGTCCAAATTTGGGAATTTTCAGCCCTAGTCTGGGGAATTCTTATTCTGACATTGTGGGAACACTGCATAGTGGACACAGAGGAGGGCAAGTCCGTTCAGGCGCTCTTGGCCGACGGTACTCCTCAGATAGGTTTTCAGCCTTTTCAAAGCTGAGAAAGACCTCTCGGCTTCCGCGTTGGAGACTGGAAGCGTCAACAGAGTTTTCAAGAGAATGGCGAGATTGGGGAACATGCTGGTGCTGGCGTGTGCCTGGGCTTCTTTGATAGTTTGGAAGACCGGAATAGATAATGCCCAGCGCACCGCTTCCGCCTTCACAAGTGTCGGGGATGCGATGTCGAGCTCGTAGAGCTTCGCCGCTTGAAGCACAGCCGCAACATCCGTTTCGGGGCATTTTTGGAGTTGCTTGAGGTGAAGTGCGACAGGCAGTGTGTCGTCGCAGAACCGACTCTTCAACTCAGCCAAGACGTGGTCCACGAACGGAATGTACACCGCCCGGCGGTAGTACTCCTCAGCATTCTCGCACGGAACATTTGATGGCTGGGTCTGTCGTCCACAGAGTCGTGGCACAGGGATGGTACCATGCGATGACCCCACCTCGACCAAAAGCTCTTCCGCTTTCATGAACACGTCGTGGAAATGATTCTCCGCATCTGCTCTGAACTTGTCAAAAATGGTCTCGATGCCACGAATCGTGGCATAGGCTGACACCAGGTCGCCATCTTTTCTCTGAAGAGTTCGGCTCGGCTCGAGAGTATACGCCAATATGCACTCCACTACAACCAGTCCAACGTGAAAGCGGTGAACACGTATGGCGATGAGAAGGAGCCCAGTGGTGCCGTCAAGTTCTTCCTCGAGGAAAACAGCGATGACAGGCAGAAATTCAACGAAAACCAGCACTGCGTCATGCCTCTCAATCCACCTGGTGGGGCACAGGGGAACAAGCTTTTCGCGCTTGGCCGAGGTAAGCTTGACAACCTCTGTGAAGCGGAGAGAGCGCATATTCGAAGAATGAACGAAGTTGTACACCTCGGTCAGTGTTTGAAGAGCGATCCTCACTTCCTTGACGTCACACGCCTTCGTCAGTACTAGATTATGCCGGTGGTTAAAGCAGTGGACTGGCTTGGCCAGGGTGTACTTCTTCATGAGTGCTGCGGCACACCCTTTGAATTTTCCCATCATGGCACTTGCTCCATCGAAACCAAGTCCCCTGCACTTGGCCATGTCCAATCCGAGGTCTTCAACGGTGCGCAAAAGGAGCCAGGCTAAACCTTTACCGGTGAGGTCATGGGCGTGCACAAAGGCAAGGAAGTCTTCCCTTATTTCCTCTTCGAAGTGCCGAATGACGATAGTGGCCTGCACTAAAATTCACTTTCTGCTTGCATGTGAGGAATGAAGTTACAAAGATTTTTTCCTAGGCTTGCTCTATAATATTCAATATACGATTCCGTAACTTAAATACTGAAAATAAATAAATAAAATCCCGAGTTCTCCAGAAATGCAACAGAAAGGTACCAGTTTTAGTTTTGACTCTCAGAAAGTGGACATTTTAGCAGAGGGGGGGGTGGGGGGGCGTCCGCCCCCCCCTGGGTACGGCGTACTACGGCCCTGTACGAGTATATAGATTGTTAGATGAGTACGGGGCCCATAAGAGCGCGGGGCCCTGGGCACGTGCCTGTTGTGCTCTAGCCCTGCAGGAGGGTGAAAAATTACATCAGACACCGAAAAAATGTAAATCTTGCCTGAGCATCCCGTCCACCTCCACATAGTAAAGTCCAAGGAACCTATAGAGGAGGATTTTTTTTAAAGTTTGGAGGACAGCGTCCAGAGCTATCTAGCGGAGGCCGGCTTCGTTCCCCAGCTTATTTTAGTTATCCTAATATTTTTTGTGGGAGGGCCCGGGCCATCTGGATCCCCACCCCCGTATCCGCGCCTGCATATGCCTACAGCTGACGACAGATTCCGTATTATAGTTGCAGCACATTATAAGCGAGTCAGTTCTGTACCCACTATCCGCATACACTCGAGATTTTCTGGGGGGCGGAGATTTTTTTGGGGCCCTGGCCACCTGGGCCCCCCCTGTATCCACCCCTGAGCTAGAGAACATTGCCGGTCCCACCCACCACTGTCCTATAAAACCTTCCTATCCCATTAATCTGTAACCGGCACATATAGCTACTCTTCTTACTGTATACTGTCACACTAATGCCCCAGACCTGAATTCTACTGTTTATTTCTTTGTTTATGTGGCCTCGTTTATCTACAATTGTTTCCAGACATTTGAATATCTCCACTCTTCTGATCTCTCTCTCTCTCTCTCTCTCTCTCTCTCTCTCTCTCTCTCTCTCTCTCTCTCTCTCTCTCTCTCTCTCTCTCTCTCTCTCTCTCTCTCTCTCTCTCTCTCTCTCTCTCTCTCTCTCTCTCTCTCTCTCTCTCTCTCTCTCTCTCTCTCTCATTCACTCCCGACCTCTCCATTCACTCCCGACCTCTCCTGAGAGACGGACGTGACCTCACCCCGCTGCGGTCGCCACAGCCTCGCTTACCCGCGTTGCCCGCCTTGTCAACCCTGTGTTTTCGTTGTGCTCTTGGGTTTGCGTTTGCTTTCACGTGTGTTTGTGTATTCTTGCTTGTGAACCTTGTGTATTGCCTGTGATTTCCCGACGCGTGTTTCATGTGTGTTCGTTTGTGGTTTCTGTGAGTGTGTCTGCCTGTGGTTGCCTCTGTGATTTGTGTTTCCGGTGTTTTTGCGTGTGATTTGGCTGTTTCCGAGTGTTCTACGTGGGTTTCAGAGTGTTTCGAGTGTGTTGTTGTGTTTCCGGTGTTTTTGCGTGTGATTTGGCTGTTTCCGAGTGTTCTACGTGGGTTTCAGAGTGTTTCAAGTGTGTTGTGTTTCCGATGTTTTTGCGTGTGATTTAGCTGTTTCCGAGTGTTCTACGTGGGTACCAGAGTGTTTCGAGTGTGTTGTTGTGTTTCCGGTGTTTTTCGAGTGACTTGGGGGTGTTGAATCGTGCTTATGCTTGAGTTTCTGACTGTTTCTCGTGTGTTTCGAGTGTGTTGTTGTGATCCCGAGTGTTTTCACGTGTGATTTGGGTGTGTCGGGTTGCGTGAGTTTCTCGTGTGTTTCTCGAGTGTTTTTTGCGTTGTGCTTGCCGACACCTCACCCTCTGAATTCCCCTGAGGATTCAATCTGCTCCTCCTCACTACACCCTCTTTAAATCCCCTAGAGGGTTAACCCTTCCTACCCCCCTCTCCTCACCTCACCTAAGCCCCCCCACCCTCGCTCACCCCACCTCCTCTCTGCTCCTCCTCACTACAAATCCCCTAGAGGATTAGCCCTTCCTACCCCTCCCTCACCTCCACATATTTCTAAGCCCCCCCCCCTCACTCACCTCACCTCTTTCCTAACCCTCCTTGATCTCACACACCTCACCTCACCTCTTTCCTAACCCTCCTTGATCTCACACACCTCACTCACCTCCTCTCTTTCCCCCTCTTCACTCACCTCACATCCCTTCCTACTCCTCTCTCTCACTTTACCTCCTTTCCTAAACCCCCTCTCACTCACCTCACCTCCTTTCCTAATCCCCTTCACTCTGTGTTTTTATCTCTTTCATTTCAGGCAATCATTAATCACTTTCAGCTAAGATGGCGCCTAAGAAGTGCAGTACTTGTAACGGTAGCTTCTCAGCTCACTTTTTTACAGGGCGTTCTGTTGTCTGTCGACTGTGTGACTCTCTCCAGGCAGCATCTCGAGACAAGACTGCAGGAGCAAGAAGAGAAGATGGAAGCAGGTCAGAATAAAATAATAGAGCTTTCTCGCACTGTTGCCTCCTTGCAGGAATTCATCCAGGCTAACGTTGCCGTGGTGCCAAACCCTTCTCCCACCGCCCCCTTGCCCTCAGCGGTACCGTCGACACCAGCGGACAACACCACGCAGCTGGAGGGTGGTAGTGGCACCGCCCATGATGGCTTCACCGTCGTGAATGGAGGAGCCAAACCAGCCAGACAAGCAATTTATCCTGTTCATTGCTTCAACAGGTTTGCCATTCTGGAGGAGGAGGACGAGCAGGAGAGCACCTTCCTGGTGGGTGACTCCATGATTCGCCAGCAGGTAGTTGAGTTCTGCGGCAGAGTTCCTCGTCGAAGACGGAACTATTGCTATCCTGGTGCTGGGATCGACGATATAACTGCTGCTCTTGAGGAGATCTCCCCCCAGGCTACTAATGATTCACTGTTTGTTATTCACACAGGTACGAACGACGTCACCACGACCCGGTCTGAGGAACTCCTGGACAAGTACCGTAGGCTCATCCAGCAGTATAAGTCTAAATCCCCTAACATTTTGATTTCAGGAGTTCTACCACGGACGTGGGCGGAGAGCAACTTCTTCAGTAAGGCCTTCAGCCTAAACAACCGTTTGTTTGTGGAGTTCTTCAACGCCTGAGACAATTTCTACGGACAAAGTGAGCTCTTCCACAGGGACGGAATGCACCTGTCTCCCATCGGGGCAGCCAGATTCGGAAGGCTCCTCAACGACGCAGTACGTGACACCCGATCAAAAAACGACCCTCAGCCACGTCCCTCCACCCCGCCCATGTAAATAGACGCCATGCATGCATCGCAACAAACCCGTAACCGTGATCCCGCAAGTACCACCATCTCTATTACCAAGCCTCTAGATAACTTAAAAATCCTTAGTTTCAATGCGCGTAGCCTAAAAACAAATTTGATGAACTGAGATGTCTTGCTCTAACAGAAAATTTTGACATAATTGCTATAACCGAAACATTTATCGACACCACAAATATTGATTTAAGTTCCGAATACAACATAGATGGCTACAGACTCTTCAACAAAGATCGTGTAAACCGTAGAGGCGGTGGCGTCGCCCTTTTTGTCAAAAGCTATTTGCAACCCACTGACAAAACACCAAGAGACAGTAACGTTGAACATTTGTGCGTGCGAGTAAACACTGAAAAAGTCAGTTTAAATATATCTGTCACCTACAGGCCTCCCGGGCAATCACTCGATGACGACCTTGAAATGTACAGCGTTTTAAGGCAGTCACTTAATAACAATGACTCACTGATATTAGGAGACTTTAACCTCCCCCATATCGACTGGGCGACACTGTCAGGTACAGAAGGCGAGTCACATAGAATGATCGAATTTCTAGAAGAAAATTATCTAAGCCAAATGGTTTCTGAACCAACTCGACAAAATAACATACTCAACCTTGTTATAACGACCCAAGATAACCTAGTCAGTAATGTCACGGTAGGAGAACACCTCGGTTCTTGCCATCATAAATTAGTGCGCGTCGACAGTAGAGCTCAAACATCAGTGACTGAAAATAAAGTAAAGGTGCCCAATTTCAAAAGAGCTAACTTCGTAGAAATCCGACAAAAACTAACAGAAATACAACTATCGGATGACGGCAATGTAGAGGCAGCCTGACTAAGCTTTAAAAATCACTTACTCACTCAGCAGAACACATTCGTCCCCTTGTGCGAGAAGCGAATTAACACTAATAAAAGCCCACCTTGGTTTAATAGCGAAATTAAACACTCTGTCAAGGAGAGAAAATTGTTTTACAGGTTAAAGAAAGAACAAAGCACGCCCGAAAACATTAGACTTTATAACGATGCCAGGCCACGAGTAAAAAGATTAGTATGTCAGGCAAAGCGTAGATATGAAGAAAATATTGCAGCCAACTGTAAAAATATTCCGAAATCCTTCTTCAGTTACATAAACAACAGAAAGGCGATCAGAAGTGGAGTTGGACCTTTAACAAACAGCGACGGTGCACAAGTGACTGACAACCAACACATTGCAAACCTCTTAAGGTGGAAAATTATTTTTACGGTCGAAAAAATCAATTTTTAAAAAATCTCAGTATGAACGTGCTAAGCTGGTGCCGAGGTAATGCGCCGCACTGCCAAGCGCTAGAGCGTCATGGTGGCCTTTAATTAAATACCTACTACCCTACGCACGGGGGATTTAAACATATATACTGTCACTTATCTTTGTGTATCTTCTATTTGCATCCTTTTTTTCCAGATTTTTTTTGTGATTATATGTAATTATGGTACTGTATGATAGTCTCTCCACATCTCCCCGCGGGGAGAGAGTGAGTGTGTAGCGGGGAGGGGGAGGCAGTATTGATTTTGTGGAGGGGGAGGGTACACGCGCTCTGCATTCACACGTGCGTTTCTTTTTCGCCAGCTTATACCGTCTTCCAGTGGATTTTCAGACAGTATGGTAGTGAAGAGGAGTGAGGCTGCAAAGAAACGTATGAAGGTGTCTAAATCTACTTCGAGGAAAATCAATTGTGAGCACACCTTCCCCGTAGCAGTGACCTGAGATGACCTGAAAGAGCTTCCTTGGAAATCTGACCTCTTGAACATTATCAGAAGAGTTAGATAAGGAACGAGACATAGTTGTGTTGTGCTAGAAAACATCTCTGTACCGTACATTGTCACCTAAACATAAAAGTGCGTTTTTCTCAAAATGAAAATTTTAATGTAAAGAATTATATATTTCGACTTGTATTGGGACGATTTTTATTTTTTTTGCAGCATAATACTCAGAAGAGAATGATCTACAAAACTACATATTGAGATTCGTTAATGTCGAAGTTTGTAGGATCTGTGACTTTTTTTCGGAAGTTTTTACAGAAAAAAATTACCGCTTGAATTGATTTTGTTTTGTGCACTTATTATTTGCGATATACAAATGATAATATGTAGTATTGTTCCGTTGGGTGTCTTTTAAATCTCATATAAAGGATATTCCTTTACTTTGAATAGTTTTCTGTGAATACGATTTTTTTTGAGAATATGTAAAACTTAAAAAAAAAAAATCATCAATTTTTATGAAAATTATATCAGGGGTACCTCACAGTCTAGTGTTTGAACTATAAACAAATCATTAGTCTAAACGAAAAATTACGCCCGCAGGAGATCAAAATGTCTGAACACGACCGTAAAAATGACTTTCCCCCTTAAACAGTTACTTTTCCTCGGTGTTTAATACTAACAGTCTTCCTCTCACTACCACCAGCACCAGTACTAATGTAAATCTCGAGCATGCATTGCCTAATTTTGAAATAACAACCGATGAAGTCCTTAAAGCTCTCCATTCATTTAAAACAAATAAAAGTCCCGGACCCGATAAAGTATATCCTATACTGATTAAGGGGGAAAGTAATTTTTACGGTCGTGTTCGGACATTTTGATCTCCTGCGGGCGTAATTTTTCGTCTAGACTAATGATTTGTTTATAGTTTAAACACTAGACTGTGAGGTACCCCTGATATAATTTTCATAAAAATTGATGGATTTTTTTTTTTTTAAAGTTTTACACATTCTCAAAAAATTCTTATTCACGGAAAACTATTCAAAGTAAAGGAATATCCTTTATATGAGATTTAAATGACACCCAAAGGAACGATACTGCATATTATCATTTATATATCGCAAATAATAAGTGCACAAAACAAAATCAATTCAAGCGGTAATTTTTTCTGTAAAAACTTCCGAAAAAAAATCACATATCCTACAAACTTCGACATTAACGAATCTCAATATGCAGTTTTGTAGATAATTCTTTTCTGAGTATTATGCTGCAAAAAAATTAAAAATCGTCCAAATACAAGTCGAGATATATAATTCTTTACATTAAAATTTTCATTTTGAGAAAAACGCACTTTTATGTTTAGATGACAATGTACGGTACAGAGATGTTTTCTAGCACAACACAACTATGTCTCGTTCCTTATCTTACTCTTCTGATAATGTTCAAGAGGTCATATTTCCAAGGAAGCTCTTTCAGGTCATTTCAGGTCACTTCTATGGGGAGGGTGTGCTCACAATTGATTTTCCTCGAAGTAGATTTAGGCACCTGGTCCCCTTTTGTCTCTTATAATACATGTAGGAATGCACAATGTATTCTACAAGACAAAATATTACTCCCTCGGAGGGGAGGGTATAACTGGGCGCCACCCAACTCATTCATTGTCGCCAGGTTTATGCATCAAAGCCACCTGGCTGATAATCTGCAAACTCGCGGCTTTTTCTTTCATTTCTCTTCTTTTTTGGTTGGTGTGGAGAAATACTGGCTTTATCCATTTGTTTTCTTGTTATTGTTGCCTCAGGAGTTGAAGGGTTGCCTATATAGGCAATGTATCTATTTGCCTCATATCCCAAGTTGTGCTCAAGTATTATGAGCTGAGGCATAAATCTTACCCTTTTTAGGCCAGCAAACTTTGCTTTATTTTGATGTAGCAACAGCTTTCCGCTTCCCCATAGTGTCTGAAAATCCACTGGAAGACGGTATAAGCAGGCCAAGGCGAAACGCACGTGTGAGGGCGGAGCGTGTGTACCCTCCCGCGCCACAAAATCAATACTCTGCCTCCTCGCTACTCACTCACTCTTCTCGCGTGCAGATGTGGAGAGACTATCATTCAGTACCATAATTACATATAATCACGAAAAAAATCGGAAAAAGAGGATGCAAATAGAAGATACACAAAGAGAAGTGACAGTATATATGTTTAAATCCCCCGTGCGTAGGGTAGTAGGTATTTAATTAAAGGCCACCATGACGCTCTAACGCTTGGCAGTGCGGCGCAGTACCTCCGCACGAGCCGCGCAAGTTCATATGGAAATTTTCAAAAAATTGATTTTTTCAACCGTAAAAATGACTTTCCACCTTAAAGAAACAAAGAGCGGAATAGTCTCCTCCCTCACAACCGTATTCAATATGTCCTTGCGACAAGGCATCGTCCCTTCGGATTGGAAAAAGGCTAACATGACACCGATTTTTAAGAAAGGAGACAAAAAAAATACCAGGTAACTACCGACCCATTAGTCTAACTTCAATTGTAGGTAAGCTACTTGAGAGCATAATTAGAGACAAAATTGTGAGTTACCTCGAAAGCCACTCATTAATTGGGGATTCACAACATGGCTTCCGTAGCAAAAGATCCTGCCTATCAAACCTATTGACCTTTTGTAACGACCTCTTCTCAGTTTATGACGTAACCAAATCATTGGACGTAGTCTATCTTGATTTCCAGAACGCGTTTGATAAAGTCCCACATCATAAATTACTTTATAAATTACTGCAAATGGTGAACAAGCCTACAACTTTGCTCTCCTCAACGACCTAGAGCAGTTGGTTCAGCACCCTACACGTATTTCCGACCGTCTTGGAGACAGGCCCAACATTCTTGACCTCTTCCTTACCTCTAATCCTTCTGCTTACTCTGTCAAACTGTTCTCTCCGTTGGGCTCCTCCAATCATAACCTTATTTCTGTTTCCTGTCCTACCGCTACTGTACATCCTCTGGACCCACCGAAGAGGCGATGCTTCTGGCATTTTGCTTCAGCTCGGTGGGACGACCTGAGGATGTACTTTTCCGATTTCCCGTGGAATGATTACTGCTTCCAGGAGAGAGATCCCTCTGTGTGTGCCCAGCGCATCTCAGAGGTGATTGTCTCTGGAATGGAGGCATACATTCCACGTTCTTTCTCTACTCCTCATGCTAAAAAGCCTTGGTTTAATCATGCTTGTTCTCGTGCTATTAAAGATAGAGAGGCAGCTCACAAAAGGTTCCAGAGCCTTCGAACTGCCGCTAACTATGACCTTTATATTTCAGCCCGGAATCGTGCCAAATCTATCCTCCGACTTACCAAAACTTCTTTTATCAATAGAAAATGTCAACACCTTGCTTCTTCTAATTCTTCCCGTGACTTCTGGCATCTTGCCAAAAATATCTCCTCCAATTTCACTTCTTCCTTTTTCCCTCCTCTCCTTAACCCTGACGGCAGCACTGCCGTCTCATCTGTCTCTAAGGCTGAACTCTTCGCTCAAACTTTCTGTAAGAACTCCACCTTGGACGATTCTGGGCATATTCCTCCTACTCATCCCCCCTCTGACTTCTTTATGCCTGTTATTAAGAATCTTCCAAATGATATTTTCTATGCCCTCTCTGGCCTCAACTCTCAGAAGGCTTATGGACCTGATGGAGTGCCTCCTATTGTCCTTAAAAACTGTGTTTCCGTGCTGACACCATGCCTGGTCAAACTCTTTCGTCTCTGCCTATCAACATCTACCTTTCCTTCCTGCTGGAAGTATGCCTTTGTACAGCCTGTGCCTAAGAAGGGTGACCGTTCCAATCCCTCAAACTACCGCCCTATAGCTTTACTTTCCTGTCTATCTAAAGCTTTTGAATCAATCCTTAACCGGAAGATTCAAAAGCTCCTTTCCACTTCTAACCTTCTATCTGATCGCCAGTATGGGTTCCGCAAGGGGCGTTCTACAGGCGATCTTCTTGCTCTCTTAACTGACTCTTGGTCATCCTCTCTTAGCCGTTTCGGTGAAACTTTTTCTGTTGCGCTAGACATATCGAAAGCCTTCGACAGAGTCTGGCACAAGTCTTTGCTTTCTAAACTGCCCTCTTTCGAATTCTATCCCTCTCTCTGTTCCTTTATCTCCAGTTTCCTTTCTGGCCGTTCTATCTCTGCGGTGGTAGACGGTCACTGTTCTTCCCCTAAACCTATCAACAGTGGTGTTCCACAGGGCTCTGTCCTATCACTCACTCTCTTCCTGTTATTCATCAATGATCTTTCCAAAACATACTATCCTATCCACTCACACGCTGACGACTCCACTCTGCATTATTCAACTTCTTTCAACAGAAGACCCTCTCAACAGGAAGTACACGACTCCAGAGTGGAGGCTGCAGAACGCTTAACCTCAGACCTTGCTATCATTTCCGATTGGGGCAGAAGGAACCTTGTGTCCTTCAATGCCTCAAAAACTCAATTTCTCCACCTATCAACTCGACACAATCTTCCAAATACCTATCCCCTATTCTTCGACAACACTCGGCTATCACCATCTTCAACACTAAACATCCTCGGTCTATCCTTAACTCAAAATCTCAACTGGAAACTTCACATCTCCTCTCTCGCTAAATCAGCTTCCTCGAGGTCGGGCGTTCTGTATCGTCTCCGCCAGTTCTTCTCCCCCGCGCAGTTGCTATCCATATACAAGGGCCTTGTCCGCCCTCGTATGGAGTATGCATCTCACATGTGGATGGGCTCCACTCACACAGCTCTTCTGGACAGAGTGGAGTTTAAGGCTCTTCGTCTCATCAGCTCTCCTCCTCCTACTGATAGTCTTCTACCTCTTAAATTCCGCCGCGATGTTGCCTCTCTTTCTATCTTCTATCGATATTTCCACGCTGACTGCTCTTCTGAACTTGCTAACTGCATGCCTCCCCCCCTCCCGCGGCCCCCACGACTTTCTACTCATGCTCATCCATATACTGTCCAAACCCCTTATGCAAGAGTTAACCAGCATCTTCACTCTTTCATCCCTCACGCTGGTAAACTCTGGAACAATCTTCCTTCCTCTGTATTTCCTCCTGCCTACGACTTGAACTCTCTCAAGAGAAGGGTATCAGGACACCTCTCCTCCCGAAATTGACCTCTTTTTCGGCCACCTCTTATGATTCTTTTTTAGGAGCAGCGAGTAGCGGGCTGTTTTTTATATTATTGTTTCCTTTTTTTGAGTGCCCTTGAGCTGCCTCCTTTGTTGTAAAAAAAAAAAAAAAAGGTATTGACGGTCAAGTAAACCAATGGATCGCGAATTGGTTTAGCAACAGACAACAAAGAGTGGTGATTGACGGATTTAACTCAGAGTGGGCGCCGGTCACTAGTGGCGTCCCTCAGGGCTCGGTTCTTGGCCCAGTGCTCTTAATTATTTACATCAACGACATGGATGTTACTCAATAATCGCATTAGTTAATTTGCAGACGACACAAAGATTGGTAACTCGGTTCTCACTGACGAAGACAGGCAAAGCCTCCAAGAGGATTTGCACAAAATTTCAGCTTGGTCGGATAGATGGGAGATGCCCTTTAACGTAGACAAGTGCCAGGTGCTTCAAGTTGGAACAAGAAATAAGAAGTTCGATTACAAAATGCGCGGCGTTAAACTCACAAGCGTTCAATGCGTTAAGGACGATTGACTCCTTTAAAAACAAGCTCGGCCGTCACTTCCTTGAACTTAATATTAACTAGAGTAGAAAAGCAACGTACCCTAAAATTACCAAAAAATATCACTAAAATCAGTATTTTGCGACACTGTGTACCTGATTATCCTATATGAGGTCACAAAACACCTGAGAAAGACATTTTCTTGATTGCAGGTGTAATTAGATGATATATTATATTTTCCTTGTGAAAAAAGTAAATATTCAAACTTTATATCGAAGATTCAATATACGTTTCAAAACATACACGTCATGTATGTTTTGGAACTCCTGTAGTCATGGGTTCCTAATTACACCTTTTAATTATTATCTCCCAATACTGAGAGCATTATTTTTCAGGATATTTGTGCATCTTCTACCTGTTCATCATTCTGTCTGTCTGTATGTTTACGTCTGTTCATCCATATCTTAACTGTCCGTCAACTGTCCATTTGTCTGTTTGTCTGTCTTTGTGCAACAAATATTGTGAGGAAAAAATGCACTGGTGGAGATGAGATTCAATACCATATTCATGACATAACAAATCTAAAAAACATTCCACTAAAAAGTTTTATCACACATTCAGACCAAAAGTGAGTTGACACTATACTTTGCAGGAAAGGCCCTTGACTTGCCTTGAGCATTTTTCACAAGAAGCAGAAATATGTTTCATTGTTGTGTCAGGAACAGAAGCCAGAAGCAATCATGCTGATCTGTCTGAAGAGCTTCAAGAGCACAGCCATGAAGAGGCAGACACTTTGATCATTCTGCACTCAATTGATGTCAGTAGAAAATCTCCTGCATCACATCTTGATGTATATTCGCCTGATACAGCTGTTTTCCTGTTATTGATTAGCTGGTATTCAAACCTGTGTGACACAACTAGATTGATAACAGGGAAGAGTTCGTAACAGCATGTTATAGACATCAAAGCAGTATATGATTCTCATTCACCTGAGAAAGCTAAGTCCTTGCTTGGATTTCATGCCCTGACAGGCTCTGATACTACTGGAAGATTTGCAGGAAAAACAAAAGGCACCTGCTTCAAAACCTTTCAGTCGTGCAGTCCTTGCATTCTATTGGCCCTTTGGAGCCTTGGAAGGGAACAAGAGTAACCATGTCAAGAGACCATAGAAGCGCTTGAGGAGTATGCATGTCTGCAGTATCTACAGTCCACGGAACAGACACACAAGAATCTCAGAACTCCGCTGGTACATGTTTTCACAAAAAACATAAGAACATAAGAACATAAGAACGCAGGAGTCTGCAAGAGGCCGGTAGGCCTGTACGAGGCAGCTCCTTTGACCCTAAGCTCCCGTGTATCTAACCCCACCTAATATCGCTGTCCATGAATTTATCTAGTCTATTTTTGAATGTGACAATTGTATTGGCACTCACCACATGACTGCTAAGCCTATTCCACTCATCCACCACCCTATTAGTAAACCAATTTTTGCCTATGTCCCTGTTGAATCTGAATTTATCCAGTTTAAACCCGTTACTTCGTGTCCTACCCGGTTCTCTTACCAACAAAACCTTATGAATGTCTCCCTTATTAAAGCCCTTCATCCATTTATAAACCTCGATCATGTCTCCACGCACCCTTCGCCTTTCTAGAGAATGCAAGTTTAACTGTTTGAGTCTTTCCTCGTATGGCAAGTTTCTCAACCCCTGAATCATCTTAGTCATCCTCCTCTGCACCGATTCTAACATTTTGATATCCATTCTATAGTAGGGTGACCAGAACTGAACCGCATAGTCAAGATGAGGTCTAACTAATGCTAAATATAGTTTGAGGAAGACTTATGGGCTTCTGTTGCTTACGCTACTTGAAATAAATCCCAGTACCCTATTAGCTAGATTTCTAGCTTGAATGCATTGTGCACTTGGACGGAGATCAGAGCTCACTAAGACCCCTATATACCTCTCGCACCCAGACCTACTTATGAGAGTGTCATTTAAGCAATAGTTATGTGAGGGGTTGTTCCTACCTACACTCAGAATACTGCACTTCCCTACATTGAACTCCATCTGCCATTTATCCGCCCAGTCATATAATCTGTTGAGTTCACCTTGGAGAATACTAGCGTCCTGATCCGACTCAATTACTCTACCGATCTTGGTATCATCTGCAAATTTACTAACATCACTACTAATTCCTGTGTCTAAGTCATTGATATAAATAATAAACAAAAGTGGACCTAATACCGAACCTTGTGGGACCCCACTCGTAACACATCCCCAGTCAGATCTTTTACCATTGATTTGCACTCTTGCTTCCTATTGCTAAGCCACGCCTTGACCCAGTTCAAAACTTTACCCTCTACTCCGTGAGCCTGTAATTTAAGCAACAGTCGTTGGTGAGGAACTTTGTCAAACGCTTTACTAAAATCAAGATAGATTACATCATAATTTTCATCTCTGTCAACCGCCTCAAATACTTTATTGTAGAAGAACAAGAGATTGGTGAGGCATGACCTACCTTATGTGAACCCATGCTGCGAGTCGTGAATTAAGCAATGTTTCTCTAAATGCCCTGAATGTTCCTGGCTATTATGGACTCCAGCATCTTCCCTATAACCGATGTTAAGCTAATTGGGCGATAGTTTGAAGCAACTGACCTGTCCCCTTTTTAAAAATCGGCGTCACATTAGCTACTTTCCATAGGCTCGGCACATAGTATTTACCGACATCTTAAAGATGTCGGTTAGTGGGTCACTGATTATATCACCTAGCTCCTTTAATACCCTCGGAAATATCCCGTCAGGACCTGGCGACTTGTTCTTCTTAAGCTTATCTATCTCATCCTGAACTACTTGCCTGGTAATGATTATATCCTCAATTTATCGCCATCCCCGCCCTCGTACACCTGAACTCTTTCCGGTATAGTCGTTCGATCCTCCTGTGTGAATACTGAAAGGAAGTAGTCGTTCAACAATGTGCTCATATTTTCGTAATTTTCTACTAGCTCCCCTGTGTTTGATTTCAGCGGTCCAATTTTCTCCCGTGTTTTTGTTCTATACATCTGAAAGAAGCCCTTAGGATTACTTTTCGCCTCATTTGCTACTTTGATCTCATAGTTCTTTTTGCTATCCTGGTGTTTTTCTTAACTAATCTAGATAGTTCGACGTACCGGCCCCTGAGATGTGTTTCCCCATTCTTTATTTTCTGATAAATTCCCTTCTTTAACCCAATCTCGTGTTTTAGTCCACGAGTCATCCACTTAGGATCATTGTTTTCTTTTCTAAGTGTTCGCTGTGGTATATGCTGTTCTTGCCCCTCTACTATTACTCTAACTAAATTATTGTAAGACATTTCTACCTGGTTCTCCTGGCTCTCCAATCCGCAGTTCTGGCCCTCATGAATCCCTAAATTATCCCAGTTTACCCCTTCAAGATATCTTCGAAGCCCCTCGTAGTTTGCTCTTCTAAAATCTGGCACTAACACTGGGTTTGGATCACGGGTTACCGCCCAGTCTAACCTAAAACGAACCGTTCTGTGATCACTATTTCCTAACTCTCCGCCCACCTCCAACTCACGTAGCAAGTTCCCATTATTGGTTAGGACTAAGTCTAATATGTTATCTCCTCTGGTAGGCTCAGTAACTACCTGCTTAAGGAAATTATCTTGTATAACTTCAAGAAAGTCCTCGGCTTCCAGGTCACCCACTAGATCTTCCCAGTCTATATTCCTATAATTAAAGTCCCCCATTACGCAGACATTTTACTCATACTCGCCCTGCCAATCTCCTGTAGTAATATACTCGTGTCCTGCCTGTTAAGGTTGGGTGGCCTGTATATAACTCCTAGAGTTAGTTTTTCTTTCCCTTTGTAAACGTCCACCCAAACTGATTCTGAATCCATGTTAGTTTTGACTGAGTTGTTAACTAAACATTTAAGTGAGTCTTTAACATATAGCGCAACTCCACCTCCCTTTCTGCCCCTTCTGTCTTTGTGAAACATCTGATAATCCGTTATTTCAAATTCTGACCTAAAATTTCTATTAGCAAAGTCTATCCATGTCTCAGTGATCGCTATTATGTCAAAATTTTCTGAACAAGCTTCACCCCTTAGTAAGTCTATCTTGTTTCTGAGGCTCCTGCTGTTAGTATAGAAGATTCTTAGCCCGTCCTCTGTTACTCCTCTAGAATTACTTCTAAGCTGCCTGGTTATATTATGAGCTAGATGTCCCCTCCCATTACTCCTCCCATTGCTCCCATTACTCCTCCCCCCCTCGCCTATACTAAAAAATCCCTCAGGGTACCAAGTGCTCGCTCAAGGGAGTCTGAGAGAGCCTCAACACCCTTGAACGTCAAGTGTATCCCGTCACGGGCGTAGAGGGCGTCGTTGCCAAAGAAGAGGTCCCAATTGTCGACGAACAGCCACCCATTGCGCTCGCAGTGCTCAGCAAGTCTGCTGTTCACTGCTATCGCCCTGGACAGCCATCCATCGCCAAGCAGCAGGACGCCACACACTACTGGTGACCCACCAGCGTCACGTATCCTGCCTAACAATTCTCTAAAACGCCTGAGAAGGTCCTCGCTTGGCACACGAGAAACGTCGTTTCCGCCACAGCTGAGAAAGACAATGGGGTTCGATCCCTCGCTTGCCATACACGCCTCAATCCTGTCTGATATATGGCCCACCCCTGCCCCTGGGAAACACCCTCGTCCTGTTCTTATCCTTGGAGCAAAAATACCTGTCAACATAACGAACCTGACTATCACCAACAACAAGAACCCGACGGTCGGAAGGGGGGCCAGGAGGGTGGGTGAAGGGGAGGGAGAGGGGGATGGGTGGGGCGGGACCTGCTGTGAAGAACGAGGAGAAATTGTGGAAGAGGTGGAAGGTGGAAAGGGGGAGGAGGAGGAGGAAGAGGAAGAAGGAGAAAGGGAGGGTGAGGTGGTGGAGGGAGGAATGGACGAGGAGAGGGAGGAGGAAGAGGGGGAAAGGGAAGGTAAGGGACAGGTGTTGGAGGGAGGGACGAGCGAGGAGGCGGAGGACAAGGAGGAGAAAGAGGGAAAGGAGGAGGAGGAGAGAGGGCGGGAAGAGGGGAGAGGGGGGACGGAAGAGGAAGGCGAGGAATTTGAGGCGGAGGAGGAGGAGGGGGAGGAGGAGGAGGAGGAGGAAGGAGGAGTAGGTGAAAGGGAGAGTGAGGTGGGGGAGGGAGGGACGGACGAGGAGAGGGAGGAGGAAGAGGGGGAAGGGGAAGGTGAAGGACAGGTGTGGGAGGGAGGGACGAGCGAAGAGGCGGAGGACAAGGAGGAGGAAGAGGGAGAGGAGGAGGAGGAGGAGGGTGGGCGGGGAGAGGGGAGAGGGGGGACGGAGGAGGAAGGCGGGGAGGAGGAGGAGGAGGAGGAGGAGGAGGAAGAGGAGGAAGAAGAGAAAGAGGGGTGGGAAGCGGGGAGATCGGAGATGGTCGAGGAGGAGGAGGAGGAGGATGGGAGGGGCTGGTGTGTGGTTGAAGTCAATACGAGCGGGGAGGCGGACGAGGACGAAGCGGCCGAGGCGGGGGAGGAGGACGAGGAAGAAGAGGAAGAGGAAGGGGAGGAGGAGGAGGCGGGGCTTGTTGCTGCTGCACTAACCAGTAAGTGTACCTGGGCGGCGAGAGTCGTAACCCTATTCTCTAACTCTATGATCCTCTGATCATCCTTCTGAGTCTTAACGCAGAACCTACAAACGTCCTTGGAAAGAAAGTACTGCTTGGCCATGCGAAGGCCACACCCAGAACAACGCTTGAGGGACGTCATGGTGAAGATATGGGCGAGGCAAGACGGAAACAATTAGGCGCGTTAAGACGATAACAAAGTACGCAGCTGCGGTGAGGTCGTCAGGTCAAAAATGTGTATCTAGGAAAACAAACCAACAGCTGCTGTGAGGTCGTCAGGTCAAAAATTGTATCTAGGAAAACAAACCACAGCTGCGGTGAGATCGTCAGGTCAAAATGTGTATCTAGGAAAACAAACCACAGCTGCTGTGAGGTCGCAGTCAGGTCAATTCCCGGGGAAAAGGGTGTCTCGGTAAAAAGGCGCGGTTATTTCTACCCACCATGACAAAACATAGGCCAATATTAATATACTGAGAAATCACTTATGTAAAGAAGATAATAACTGTGTTCACTAGGTTTGCGCGGAAAGTGGATTATCTAGTGTTTTGAGTGGACTTAGAAATTAACGTAGCTTGGCGCGCCTGATTCACGTAGTCCTATTATCACAGCACAGTAAAGTATCCTAATAATAGAAGGAGAAGAAAACACAAAAGCAATATAAAAAAACACAAAAGCAATATAAAACCGTGTAGCACTGGGTTGGCGTGAAAGAATGTTGAATTTAGTGTAGATGTGGGAAGCTTAATACACTTGTCCTAGGAGTAACTGTGGATCACTATCTAACTAAGTAAATACTAAATCAGAACACTTAGCGGTCTGTAGTAGAAGGCAGGGTAATCCTCCTGGTTTTGTAGTCCTCCAGTACAGCAGCAGTTACACAGAAGCACAGAACGCCTCACACCGCGAAAGCAGAGGAAAACAGAGGAAAGAGCGAGTTGGCACCACACAGCAGCGGGGCAAAGTCACGTGTGAACCCAAGGAAGGTCGCGCGCTGACTGAAGGAAGGTCGCGCGCTGACTGAAGGAAGGTCGCGCGCTGTAACATGCAGAAGGGGAAAGGTTGCCTCCGACAAGAGGAACTTTTCTGCCACATATATGGAGGGCACACTATCTGGCCATGATTTGGACACATGCGGATCAATCAAATCAACAACTGCCACCACCAACAGACTTTGGGTGGACTGAGAGCGATGGTGCATTCTGGCAAGTCATATGCCTTGAACCACCAGCCCCTGAATCTGTACTACTGCTCATCAAATGTGCATGCCAGAAGGGATGCAGCACCAGGAAATGTAACTGTAACTTCACAAATCTACCATGCACAGATCTTTGTGGTTGTTCTGATGAATGCCAAAATACATCAGACATTACTTGCATATCTGAGTCATTTGACATAGATGATGATAACAGTGATGAGGAACAGTAATATATAGAAATATATATGATTGATGATTGATAGTTTATTGTTGCAAGTAAACAACAAAGGAGAAGGGAGGAGCATGCCATCTCAACCCCCAAGCAGTACAGAGTGTGATTATACAACTAAGGATACATGTGGAAGTAGCCCCAGGAAACTAAAAAGATACAATGGTAGGGGTGTGAAGTCTGATATGCATTCATTCAATTGTTTGAAGGAATACGAAAGAACATGCATTTATGTTTACAGTGTACTTTTTCGTGGTTACTGTGAAAATCTGTCAAAGTTATCCATTAGTCCAAATTTATTTCGTCTTTTTTCTTGTACACTGGACAAAGGGAGTACCACTATATGGCCAAAAGGGTTCGTATTATGTTTTAAGTATTTAGTGTACATATGATGTATATATATATATATATATATATATATATATATATATATATATATATATATATATATATATATATATATATATATATATATTTTTTTTACAGCAAAGGAGACAGCTCAAGGGCACAAAAAAGTAAACATTAATAAAAAAAAAAGCCCGCTACTCGCTGCTCCTAAAAAGAATCCAAAGAGGTGGCCGAAAGATAGGTCAGTTTCGGGAGGAGAGGTGTCCTGATACCCTCCTCTTGAAAGAGTTCAAGTCGTAGGCAGGAGGAAATACAGATGAAGGAAGATTGTTCCAGAGTTTACCAGCGTGAGGGATGAAAGAGTGAAGATGCTGGTTAACTCTTGCATAAGGGGTTTGGACAGTATAGGGATGAGCATGAGTAGAAAGTCGAGTGCAGCGGGGCTGCGGAGGGGGAGGCATGCAGTTAGCAAGTTCAGAAGAGCAGTCAGCGTGGAAATATCGATAGAAGATAGAAAGAGAGGCAACATTGCGGCGGAATTTAAGAGGTAGAAGACTATCAGTATGAGGAGGAGAGCTGATGAGACGAAGAGCCTTTGCCTCCACTCTGTCCAGAAGAGCTGTGTGAGTGGAGCCCCCCCACACATGAGATGCATACTCCATACGAGGGCGGACAAGGCCCCTGTATATGGACAGCAACTGTGCTGGGGAGAAGAACTGGCGGAGACGGTACAGAACGCCCAGCCTCGAGGAAGCTGATTTAGTAAGAGATGAGATATGAAGTTTCCAGTTGAGATTTTGAGTTAAGGATAGACCGAGGATGTTTAGTGTTGAGGAAGGTGATAGCTGGGTGTTGTCAAAGAATAGGGGATAGTTGTTTGGAAGATTGTGTCGAGTGGATAGGTGGAGAAACTGTGTTTTTGAGGCGTTGAAGGTTCTTCTTGCCCCAATCGGAAATAATAGTAAGGTCTGAGGCTAAGCGTTCTGCAGCCTCCAGCCTTGAGTCGTTAAGTTCCTGAAGGGTGGGTCTTCTATTAAAAGAAGTTGAATAATGCAGAGTGGAATCATCGGCGTAGGAATGGATAGGACAGTTCGTTTTGGAAAGAAGATCATTAATGAACAACAGAAAAAGAGTGGGAGACAGAACCCTGTGGGGCACCACTGTTAATAGATTTAGGGGAAGAACAGTGACCGTCTACCACGGCAGAAATAGAACGGTCAGAAAGGAAACTGGAGATAAAGGTACAGAGAGAAGGATAGAAACCGTAGGAGGGTAGTTTAGAAAGCAATGATTTGTGCCAGACCCTATCAAAAGCTTTTGATATGTCCAGCGCAATAGCAATAGTTTCAAAGAAACGTCTAAGAGATGATGAACAAGAGTCAGTTAATAAGTCTATTAGATAACAAGTAGAACGCCCGTTGAGGAACCCATACTGTCGATCAGATAGAAGGTCAGAAGTGGAAAGGTGCTTTGAATCTTCCGGTTAAGGATTGATTCAAAAGCTTTAGATAGACAAGAAAGTAAAGCAATAGGACGGTAGTTTGAGGGATTGGAGCGGTCACCCTTCTTAGGTACAGGCCGTATGAAGGCATACTTCCAGCAAGAAGGAAAGGTAGATGTTGACAGGCAGAGGCGAAAGAGTTTGACCAGGCAGGGTGACAGCACGGAGGCACAGTTTTTAAGGACAATAGGAGGCACTCCATCAGGTCCATAAGCCTTCTGAGGATTGAGGCCAGAGAGGGCATAGAAAACATCATTTTGAAGAATCTTTATAACAGGCATAAAGGAGTCAGAGGGGGGATGAGTAGGAGGAATATGCCCAGAATCGTCCAGAGTGGAGTTTTTAGAAAAAGTTTGAGAGAAGAGTTCAGCCTTAGAGATAGATGAGACGGCAGTGTTGCCGTCAGGACTGAGGAGTGGAGGGAAAGATGAAGAAGTGAAGTTGGAGGAGATGTTTTTGGCTAGATGCCAGAAGTCACGGGAAGAGTTAGAGAAAGCAAGGTTTTGACATTTTCTATTAATGAAAGAATTTTTGGTTAGTCGGAGAATAGATTTGGCACGATTTCGGGCAGAAATGTAAAGTTCATAATTACCATTAGTTTGAAGGCTCTGGTATCTTTTGTGAGCTACCTCTCTATCATTGACAGCACGAGAACAAGCGTGATTATTGTTAAATCAAGGTTATTTTTATAACAATCAATGGTCTAGGTCAGAGCTTGTTTAGAAAGTGTATGTTATTTTGCCATTGGCAAGTCACTGATACACCTTATACCCCTCACATGAGTTTTTTTGTGCATTCGTGCAATAATTATTATGTTTTCAAGTGCGGTAGTTAGTGTTTGGATATAACTGAAATTATTTGAACATGTATATTTTTTTAATTTACTGCCTATATAACAATCTATATTTATTTTAAAAAGGTCTAGTAGTTGAGGGTATGTAAAAGCTGTAACAATATTCCACATTTCCACAAGAAGTGAGAAATTGGTAATTTTATTATAAAATTTGGACAGAAAGGACCAAAAATCTGAATATTGTAAATACTTTGAGTCCGTTATGATCAATAATGGCTTTCCCCATCTGTATTTGTTGTTCCTGTTCTTTTTTTTGTGTCTAATTAGTGCCAGAATATTTTCTCCTCTGCTATATAGTAGCTACATATGTGGCAAAAATCCATAAAATCACCAAAAGTTTGGGCAAAAACGGAAAAAAAATTGACAAACATTTTTCTTCAATAGAGGCCAGATGTCCACAACTTCCATACATTAGCTCATTTTTAACAATCTGTGCACACGGAAGTGACAATTCGTACTCCACTAATGGGAGCAGTGACATCTCAAGTAATGGACGGCTTACTCTCTTGATTTTGCGGCAGAATTTTGGAAAATTAACCGCTATGGTGCGAATCGCCATAACTCCCTTACTTCTGGGGCTACAGTAAGTTTTTGGTATCAATCGACGGCACAATAAAAGAACTATATTTTTTAATTAGCGACCGGGCTCGAAAACCTACTCGAAAGGGCTTGGTGGAAAATGGAAGCTCTTTTAATACAAATTAATAATCAGAAAAAAATTGGAAAGCATTAAATAAATAAAAAAGAAGAAGTCATAAGCAAAAAACTAGGGCGTGCCCAAATCGCGGCAAAAGGGCCGAAAAACAGGCTATTTTGTGACGGCTCGATGACGAACTTGGAATCGAGCTATCAAAAAATCCTTCGAGTTGGTTAAACGACATTGCCAAGAGGGGCTACATGGTAAAGTACAGCCTTCTAGAGGCAATATCAAGGCCACACTAGACAAAAACGGCAAAGTGTCTGGAGTTCGTCAAAAGCACTCTCGACAGGTTTTACGTTTCGTGCTCTAGCGGCGAAACTACTGGGAGTAGGGAAATGTTATGCACCATATTGGAAAGCACATTGGCAGGGCTAAATCATTTGTTAAATAAAAAAAAAATTAAATTCTCAAAAAATGAGTGGTTTTCAAGGTTGGGAACTCAAAAATAGTTTTTTTTCAGTCGTTTTTCGCGAATTTATTCGATTTTTTACCCTTTCCTGTCGGTTTTCCAGCCTGGTCGCTATTTACAAAATATAGCCTTTTCATTTTTCCGTCGATTGATACCAAAAACTTTACTGTAGACGGCGAAATAAGGGATCGAGTTATGATGAGTCGCTGGGGCTGGGGCAAGTGTCCGTTCCATGAAAATAATAGGGTTCACTGATGGGAGATATCCTTTAATATAGTTAAGTGCCACAAGTTCTTAAAGGTGGAACAAGAAATAAGAGGTTCGATTACGAAATGCGTGGCGTTAAACTCAGAAGCGTTCAATATGCGTCTTAAGAACCTCTCGGTGTCAAAATCGCGTCAAACCTCAAATTCTCGCAGCAATGCATCGACGCAGCTATTATAAGAAAGCGAACAGAATGCTGGGCTTCATTAAAATAAACTTTTTTATGAAAAAATAAAGATGTAATACTCCCGCTTTACAGTAGTTTAGTCAGACCCCACTTGGAATATATATGCAGTACAGTTTTGGTCTCCCCACTATGCAAAGGACATTAATTGCTAAATTAGGTGTTCAACTTCGGGCAACAAAAATGATCCCTTCCTTGCGTTCAGTAGTGCATCCAACTATATATAAATAAAAAAATAAGTGCGTTCAGTTGAAGCTTGCACCTTGAGCCTAGCGAGAGGTTTGTAAGCTGCTCTGTGATTGGCTGCCGCTCCTCTCACTCATTTATCACTGACACACTCTTTGATGCGACACACCTCTGTATTTTTTGCTCTAACTCATCTCGTATGCAAGATCAGTCGTTTTGGTTGATACCATTATACTCAGCAATGATTGTAGATCTCAGGTATGTTTGTCAATTATCTGTAAACCAAAAATTAAGGAAATTACGGAGTGGCGAAGTGAAAGATGGAGTCATAAATGTTTATACCCCATTTTATTCTTCGCTGATTATTTCGTGGAGCTGCTAAACGACAGTTCATCATTAGTGATCTCGATGCTTACCAGACAATGTTATGCGATCACGATAGTGTTGTCATATTTTAGATAGCAGCATGAGACAGGCTGCCTCTCGCCTAGCCAAGAACGCTGGAGTTGCCACACTAAAAGTTTTACTGGTATACTCAGTAGTTAATTTATTTCGCATAGTACGTATTTGTTAATTTCACTACTGAACAGAAGAATGATAGTGGATTAGGTTCATTATGAAAGGCAATTGCATTTGACTAAAAACATACGAGATAATGCGGGTAAAAGTGAAATACTGGGTTGTAAATGTTTATACCACTCTTCATTCTGTGTTAGTTATGTCATGAAATTAAAAAAAAACTAATGTTATTATAAATCGTGTCATGTGATAGAAAAATGTTTCCTGAAGACGATGACACTATCAGAGTTGTGTTAAAATGGAAAATAAGGAAGACATACACCATTTAATGACAAGATTTATGCGCAGAACCGCAGTCTTCCTGCCGCTGCCTGTCCAGTAACCCCGACTCCGCGGCCGTTACGCCGAGCGCCCTGCTGCCGAGACACAGCTACATCTTGTTATAAAAAGCTGCCGAACTCCCTTCGTCTCCACTTTATCTAAAATATGACAACACCATCGTGTTCAGGATAACATTCCCCATCAGATGCCACCATTTTTATGAACTGTCGTTTAGCAGCTCCATGAAATAATCTTTCACTTCGCCACTCCGTAATTTCTTTAATTTCTGGTTTACAGATAATTGACAAACATACCTGAGATCTACAATCATTGCTGAGTATAATGGTACCAACCAAAACGACTGATCTTACATACGAGATGAGTTAGAGCAAAAAATACAGAGGTGTGTCGCATCAAAGAGTGTGTCAGTGATAAGTGAGTGAGAGGAGCGGCAGCCAATCACAGAGCAGCTTACAAACCTCTCGCTAGGGGTTCAAGCTTCAACTGAACGCACTTTTTTTTATATAGTGCTACGTCACGACTGATTCCTTAAAAAAGGAAATTCAAAGTTTTGGAGCCATTTGATTTATATAATTTTACTTAAATTTAAGGACAGTCGACCACCCAGTCTGGACCATAGGGTCTGTGTGGTCGGAATATCCATGTAAATCTCTCTCTCTCTCTCTCTCTCTCTCTCTCTCTCTCTCTCTCTCTCTCTCTCTCTCTCTCTCACACACTCACACAGAGAGAGAGAGAGAGAGAGAGAGAGAGAGAGAGAGAGAGAGAGAGAGAGAGAGAGAGAGTCGTAGTGCGTTAGGAAAAACTTGAAGGAACCACTGTTCTTCCTCTTCCCCTGCTATCTCCTCCAATGTGTATGTAGTTCCTTCTTGGTGCTCTCTCTCTCTCTCTCTCTCTCTCTCTCTCTCTCTCTCTCTCTCTCGTGGGTGTGCCCTTGGGCTGGGTTGAGCGGGCAAGAGCAGGGCGGGGCGGGGCGGGACGGGGCGGGGTCAAGCATAACCTTGGGAGAGGGAGAGACGGGGAAAGGGTGGGAGAGAGGGAAGGAGGGCGGGGCATTCGTTACTCCCATTATTGATTTATAGACGTCAGTTGCTCTCCTTCTCTCCTTCTCTGTCCCTTGTCCGGCCACTCGTCTCCCTTCACACTTCCTCTCTTTATCAGTGTCAGTTAAGGTTGTTTGTGGAGGTAAATTGTCTTTTTTTTGGGTTCTTCCTTTCTCATATTATATTACCAAACACCTTTCAATGCCTCTTGCTTGGTCTCTCTCTCCCTTCTTATATTGAGCTGTTCCTCGTCATCATGCGTAGGACGATTTTTTACACACACACACACACACACACACACACACACCACAGGAGAGAGAGAGAGAGAGAGAGAGAGAGAGAGAGAGAGAGAGAGAGAGAGAGAGAGAGAGAGAGAGAGAGAGAGAGAGAGAGTAACCCAGTGCGCGGCTGGCGTCAACAGTTTAATGCGAAAGTTCAAGTTAGCTTTCTCTCTCACCCCTTTATGTACCCCATACTCTCTCTCTCTCTCTCTCTCTCTCTCTCTCTCTCATACAGCTAAATAACCAGATAGATTGATCGATAGATAGATAGATAGATAGAGAGAGAGAGAGAGAGAGAGAGAGAGAGAGAGAGAGAGAGAGAGAGAGAGAGAGAGAGAGAGAGAGAGAGAGAGCAGTGGCGCAACAAGGAGATAAGAGGTCAGAAGGGTCACTTGATGCCCCTTTAACATAACGGAATTCTTGTTTTCACGTTATCTCCTATGAGAGAGAGAGAGAGAGAGAGAGAGAGAGAGAGAGAGAGAGAGAGAGAGAGAAACCGGTTTATGTGTGTCTAGCTATATATGTAGATTTTTTCCCCGTTTGTTTAGGTTGACTTGACTGACTCGCACTTCCGCATTGGTTGTCATTTTGGTCTTGGAAACTTTATTATCTATTTAACAATGGTAGTAGTATTTTGAGTAGTATATAGGCTAGTAGTAGCAGTAGTAGTAGTAGTAGTAGTAGTAGTAGTAGTAAATCAATAGTAGCCTATATATTAATAATAGGAGTATACTAGCCGGGTATGGTAGTACATGCTCATTGCTGTTGGTTGTGCAGGTCGTTTTTCCACAAATATTGTTCATGTTAGCTGCCTTTACTTTGCAAGTACGAGCTAGGGTAACATAATAATCTTGTATGTATTATAAATATATGGGTTCGTCTTGTTATTTTATCTCCCGCCTATAATATCGCTTGTGGCTTTATTTGCTCATCTCCAACAGTACCTACATATATGAAAGATACGAATACTACTACTACTTTTATTGTTATTTTTGCTTTTATTATTATTATCATTATTATTGATATTGCTTCTGGAGCTGCTGGCGACGCTTGGAAGCTCCCCGCGCACCCCAACAGTGCGCATTTCACAAGCAAAAATATTATTTCATGAGCCTCGATTTGCAGTTCATGCTTCATGACAGTACTGTAAAGCGTCTCTGATTTACGTCGATGCGTAAAAATGGGAATAATCACCGATTAGAACACGAAGAGAGAAAAAGTAGACCATTTTAGCGAGAAATGCAACCCAAACAATAGTGGTGATGGCCAGACGTGGGTCCCGCTGTAAGGTGGGGAAAAATCGATAATTCTATGGTTACTCCAAGACCCGAAACATGCAGCTTGCACAGTGATCGTTGCAAGCACTCCCTCTATCCGCTAGTGAGGGCCATAGTGCTCCTGCGTTGGGAGAATGACCACAAGTCAGTAAGTGAGGAGGCGCGATCACCAACGGGAAATGACAATTGACTACCCGCATCCCCACCGCTGCCTTCTCCTAGTGTGAGCGCCCCTCTCCCTGCCCTGACGCCCCTGCCAAAGATGGACAGCAGTGAGTACCAGCCTAACACTCGTTGTAACAAAGTGCACAGGCCAGGTGAGGGCGGGGCTGGCCGAGGGGTGCCAGGTGAGGCTGTCCTACCTCCGCCCTGGCCTACCTGTGACCTGCCTCACACCCGCGCCACCAGTCCAGCTTTTCCCGTCACCGTCAGGGCTCCTGTAATCCCCTCTCATTGTGTTGCCTCCCCTCTCATCCGGTTGGCTCCCCTCTCACCGTGTGGGCTCCCCTCCCTCTTGATAAGATACGTGACGATGAGATAAGACTCATGTCCTCAGGTATGCCAGTCAGTCAGTCACTCATGTCATGCAGATTTCTTTGACTCCTTATTCACACCAAAAGAATCAAGGCTCAATGGGGTCTTGCTAGAAGCTGTAGGATTATAACCAGTGAAAACATATTTAGCACTTTAACTGCAGTGGTATTGACATCAGTTTGGTGATTATTTATTTTGGCTTGATAGATTATTAAGAGTACATGCAGTGCACCTTTAGATACATTTGATAAGTGATATCAACAGGTAGACATTTGGAGAAGGTAATAAGTAAGAAACGTTGATATAAATTTATAAAACAGCGTGGCTATACTTACCAGTACATAAAATGCTGTGACTAGACTTTTATGAAATAGTGTGGCTAGACTAATATAAAATGACATGGCTAGGGTTTTATGAAACAGTGTGGCTAGACTAATATAAAATGATGTGGCTTGGCTTTTATGAAATAGTGTGGCTAGAATCATATAAAATGATGTGGTTTGGTTTTATGAAATAGTGTGGCTAGACTAATATAAAATGATGTGGCTAGGCTTTTATGAAATGATGTGGATAGATTGATTTGCAATTGTGTGGCCAGGTTTTTATAAAATGATGTGGGTAGACTGATTTACAATTGTGTGGCCAGGCTTTTGTAAATTGATGTGGGTAGACTGATTTCTAATGGTGTTACTAGACTTTTATTAAATGTCTGGCTTGGCTATTGCAACATGGTGTGGCTAGGCTTTTTATCTTTATATGAACTTGGATTGTCTGTTGCTATAATTTTCCAAGCAATGTGCACATTTAGGGAAATGTGAATAAATCAGGACAGAACTAGTAAATATAAATTGTGCTACCTTTTAAGAATTCCTTTATATTAATAATGAAAATTTAGCCCATAAAATACTTGGAGGTTTCTATAGTTAGTTTAGATATGGTAAATGTATCTGCTGATATCTTAAGCTATACTGTCCACTTGCTTTCTTACCTTAAAAATGAGTTTTCATGAGTTCATGGGCCCAAAGGGCTCTGAAGGCCACAGTAAGCTTTAATTAGTTCATACTTGATGTTTCTCAGTATAGAAAAAGGTAATTTTTAACATAGAAATGTAAATTCTAGCAATGAAATCACATGACCATAAGATGTTTTAATTTACTGATATTAATGCACTATAGTAAAATTAAACATTTTATTCAAGCCATCATCCTTGGTAAACACAGCAAATCTCCCTGATAGATAGGATTATGGGTAGAGGTTCAATAGTGTGACTCGTTGGATGCAACTTCACTATAGACGTGAAGTTGTGAGATGTGAACTCATTGTGAGATATGAATTTGTGAAATGTGAACTCATTAGATATGAACTTGTGAGATGCAAGATCTTATTGTATTTTGTTTTAATTTTCACTGATTGCATTTTGGCAGAGCTAGTGTGAGATAGATTGACAATCTACAGTTTTTAGTATTTTACTTCCATGACTAACACTCTCCTTGCATTGCAGACGACGCAGCACAGTCACCAGAATCCCTGGTTCCTACTGAATCCAAAGATGAATCCTCACTCGGCACCAAAGAAGATGTAGCCCGCTTGGCCGATCGGCTCTCCCTGCACAGTATCCCAAGCATCGACCGCAGCGATGGCTCAGCCAGCCCTGATGTCGCAGCTAGTGTCCCCAACCTGGCACACACTCCCCCAAACTCCCCCAAGACACCCATTCTCTCTCATACCCCTCCCCCAGAGCCTCCTCCCAACCAGTCTCCACGCCCACCCTCCACCTCCTCCGCCAAGCCCTCCATAGATGCTATGGGCTCCAGCCAGAGTCAGAGCCAGAGTGACCCTCCGTCCCCCAGCCTCTCCAGTCACCACTCAGACCCTGAAGACTCCCGAGGCTCTGATGACCCTCCCCCACCGGCCCCTGCTCCCCCAAGCAACGACTCGGTGCTCCATGGTGCATACGGCAGCAGTCCCCCCTCATTGTCTGGCCTCTACAGTGGCACTGGAGGCCTCTACAGCAGCAGTCACCCCTCATCGGGTATCTACAGTGGCTCAGCTTCATTGGGCAGCATATACGGCAGTGCTGGGCCGCCGCCAGTTCCGCCACCCCCCCTGGAGGAGAGTGGGGCTGTAGGAGGCTTCCACCACCGCCGGGAACATTCTCTTAACTCCATCCACTCCATCCATTCTGTGAACTCCTTTAAAGAGTTCTATGACAAATCAACCCTTAACCAGTTCATCTCCACTTCTCCCAAGCTCTCCAACAGGTACTTAAGTCTGTGTTTTTTTCATAACAAGCTATTAAGAGATTGATATAATTTTTTTTCTGATATCCTTCATTATGAAATTCCTTTTATAGATATGGATGTGACAGAATGTGAAAATGAATCTTAAAGGAAATGTGCTGGGTTGTATGTTCTTGCAATCTCTGTCTACTAAATTTAAAAAAAATTAAAGTTGCTCTCTTGTTCTAGTATATGAGTTTGTCTTTTAAGTGCTACCACAGTTCAAGGCTTCCACAAGGATTTTTTCACTAAGGGTCCTAAACCCCTGTGCTTTTTGTATGGGGGTCTATAGCTATAGCTTGAGGGTCTTAAACTTGGAGGTCCCATCTCTAATTTTGTGAGTCAGATTCATTGGCTTCATGTATCATTGACAATGCAGCAGGAATCAATGATGTGACAGCATGTGGTTTTGAGATTGATTTATCCTGGAGTATGCACAGGCAGATGACTTGGTGAAAAGGGAGAAACGTAGGCTTGAGGGGCCTGGTTTGAAAAGCTATTTTGGAAAGATAACATGCTTCCTCAAAAGCCAGACACAGATATTTCTGTGCATCCTATTCCAATTTCATGTATATTTCCTCGAGGTCTCAGGCTATTGTGAGCTTTGACGATGCTTATTTACTTACCATGAAGAAGCATTTAATAATAGGAATGGATGGCTTGACTAGGATTTATCAAGGTTGGTGGATCAGCAGTCATCATTAGTCATTTTACCCTTGTTAATTTTCATTGGGTACTACATGTCTTAGTTACCTCAATCTCTATTTTTTTCTTTCTCTTTTAGCTTTATAGAGTTGAGCCTCCATTTAATGCTGAACAGAAAAGATATGTACATGTAAAATGGGAGCTCCCATGAAATGGGCTACTACTACACTTTAGTGCACTGTGTTACTTTGTTTCCAACATTAGATATGATCACATCAAACTGACACTAGAATGCCCCACACTTTAACATGATGTAGACAGTGTCCTTCAAGTTGTAAAAGGCACACACTCTAGTGTAGGGGTCCTTAAAATGTCTGCTTCCTCCCTTGGGCATGTGATGTGTGTCTCAGACCACCTGCTTGATGTGGTACACATTAGTGTCCTGGGAGGAGGGCACAACAATGGATGATAATTTAACTCATCGAGCTTGTCATTAAAGGCTCTTTCAAACTTTAGATAACAGACTAAACCATTTTATATCTTTATATGATATTTGAACTTGGTTAGGAATCAAACTGCTCACTTTTCATCTTCTATTACCTTGCTCACTGAGGTTGAAAGTAAAAGGTTCACCCCAACCATTCAGTCAGCCTTAATGTGGTGAGGGGTAACTGGCATGTCTGTAATTAAGTCCTGTGCTGGGATAGATTAAAGTCATAGGTTCCCCTCATTGAGTGAAGGTTGAGAGAAAGGGTGAGGGGATTCTCACTGTGTGGGTTAGGTAGCAGAAGACCCCACATAAGTAGTTTGATTCCTGGCTGGGCTAGTTCACCGTGTCTTTGTATGCCTATATATTATTTAGATTTTTTCATATATGCAGGCCTGTGGTCAGTCCATTAATGGTTTGGGCAGAAGTCTTTTCATAGTGTCACTGATATATGTAAAATTTGTTTATTTTACCCTTCTTGAATTTAGATTTTGGTTTAGAGATATGTGACTTGTGGCGTGGGGATGGATAGGGTAGCTGCATGGAAGCTTGCTCGGGGGGACTTTCTGAGGTGGAGGTGGCAAGTGAGAGAAGTGATGTATGTGTGTGTATGCGCTCTGTTAGTTAGTTGGATATGTGACTGGCAACAAAAAACTTCCATTGAATTTGAAAACCACTGACCAAGCCCTCCACTTTTGCTATTCTTCCTGCCAGAGAATTTCCTCTAGTTTAGTTAGTTTACCAGAAACAATCTTCATAGTTTTCTCATTTCTCTTTCATACTTGTACATGTCTTTTCATCTCTCATAATTTTTTGGCAATGGGAGACTTTTCAGAGTGGTGGTATTAATATTCCACAGAGTGTATGAGTATGTAAAAAGACTTTGATGTAGAACTAACATTGTCAACACACATATGGTGAGCTTGATATGTATTGTTTGAAATTTTGTTATATACGTAGGAGCAAAAAAAAAAAATAAATAAATAAATAAATAAATAAATAAATAAATAAATAAATAAATAAAAATAAATAAATTATGGGCTAGTGCACCATGTGAGAGCAAGGCTAATTATCTTCTCTGGAGCAATTGGGTTGCTGGCCACATGGTTACTAAATGACACGAAGCATGAGGTTGACAGTGATGAAGCCAGTTGAGAGGGCTAACAGGATGGTGGAGCAGTCAGTGTCATGGACAGTTTTCCCTAGATATTCATGTGAGAATCACTTGGAGCTCCTTGTTACTAAGAATGGCTCACTTGGAGTAATATCCTGTAATGACTCAGATCAGGACTAGAGGAAACCAACTTCTGTTTGAGATGGTTCCTTTAATTAAGATTAGCTACAAACTTGCCAACCACAAGGTCAGCAGACAATGAATGATATTTATTGCCAGTCTATTACATTCAGCACTAAGTTAATACTTAGTTGCCTCCACACCACCCAACCCATTTCCTTTGCCCATGTTGCTTTAGTATATTCATTACTATTTTTTTATATGTAAGTTAATACTAATTTGCCACCACATTACTTAACCCATTTCCTTTGCCCCTGTTGCAGAGAGATGGAGATGAATCGCATGTCTGGCCTGTATGGAAGCCTCACCAACACCTCGGAGTACAGTGGCCTCACCGAGATGTTCACAGACCCCGTCGAGGAGGAGGTAAGTACCATGACTCTGTCTTACCTTATGTCTATCAGGGCTGTATTTTTTTTTCAGAAGAGGAAACAGCTTAAGGGCAAAAAAAAGGAAACAATAATGAAAAAAAGCCCGTTACTCACTGCTCCTATAAAAGGGGTTCTGAGGAATGGCTGAAAGATAGGTCAATTTCGGGAGGAGAGGTGTCCTGATACCCTCCTCTTGAAAGAGTTCAAGTCGTAGGCAGGAGGAGATACAGATGGAGGAAAATTGTTCCAGAGTTTACCTGCGTGAGGGAGGAAAGAGTGAAGATGCTGGTTAACTCGTGCGTAAGGGATTTGGACAGTAAAGGGATGAGCTTGAGTAGAAAGTCATGTGCAGCGAGGCCGTGGGATGGGGGGGAGGCATGCAGTTAGCAAGTTCAGAAGAGCAGTCAATGTAAAAATATCGATAGAAGATAGAAAAAGAGGCAACATGGCGGCGGAATTTAAGAGGTAGAAGACTATCAGTAAGAGGAGGAGAGCTGATGAGATGAAGAGCCTTAGACTCCACTCTGTCCAAGAGAACTGCGTGAGTGGAGCCCCCCTACACGTGAGATGCATACTCCATACGATCCTGTAAATGAGTGCACACATAGTGGTAGCTATCTCGTCCGAAGTTATATACTTACGGCAGATCTTTAGAAAAGCATGAGGTGAGTGCTTGGATTTTTTTATTATATGCCTCACGACTTGTCTTCCTGCACCAGAAGTCACACATACTTGTTTCCAACACTAAGCCTTATGCAATAGAAGATGCCTTGGTTATGCATTGCATGCCTAATGCCTGCAACTCACTCCCACCCTCACCAAGATTATGGACCTCAAGTAATTGAGGACATGTCACTGTAGGCTTTTTTTCTCTCTTGATTCAGTAATGCCAGTTCAGTCCATCCAGTAAACAGTCATTCAGCAAAACACATATTGGAAAGACATGCAAGAGGCTACGAGGTAAATAACAGCTGAATGGAATTAAATTGTGATATGACCACACTGAATTCACTGGCACTCTTTCAGTGGCAGTCACAGGAATGTTATTAGCTCATTGGGATCACTAAATGCGGGAAATACTTTGGATTAAACGATAGATTACACAGGGATAGGATATCCCTATTTTCTTTTGGTTTTCTATTTTTCCATCTTATTGGTGACCCATGTGAATTTCATAGATCTTTTGAGAAAAAAAGGGCCACAGGATAAAGAGGTGGTGGCTGATTTGTCTGTGTGCCTGCATGGTGATTTGCAGACCTATGTTCAAGTCCCGCCTGCCACTTCCAGGTGACAATTTTCAGCCATTTTTGAGTGGCCAAAGACAACCCTTGTGGTGTCCTGATCACCACCTATCAACTCAAGATTTCACCAAAGCTCTTTCTAAGAGGATTAAGTTAAGCTCTGGGGAGCAATATGAGGCATTGAGGAATGGCACTATAAAATTCTTGCCTGTTCTACCAGGGGTGTTGAGTTGGGTATAGAAAATTTTGACTCCAACTCCAACTCCAGGAAATTTTAAGGTTGCGACTCCGACTCAAACTCCACCCCCATCCCCTTTACCCTCTTCTACAGTACAGTGGTAGGCAAATCAAACCCAGCCACACCACACCACACCACACCACACCACACCCAGCCACACAACATCACACGTATCGTAAAGAGGTCGGAGATATTTTTACCGACTCCGACTTCAACTCCGACTCTGGCGACTCCAACTCTGACTCTGATTCCACACCCTGAGGCAAACCCAGGCCCCATCAAGAGACCTTATATATATATATATATATATATATATATATATATATATATATATATATATATATATATATATATATATATATATATATATATATATATATATATATATATATATATATATATATATATATATATATATATATATATATATATATATATATATATATATATATATATATATATATATATATATATATATATATATATATATATATATATATATATATATATATATATATATATATATATATATATATATATATATATATATATATATATATATATATATATATATATATATATATATATATATATATATATATATATATATATATATATATATATATATATATATATATATATATATATATATATATATATATTATATATATATATATATATATATATATATATATATATATATATATATATATATATATATATATATATATATATATATATATATATATATATATATATATATATATATATATATATATATATATATATATTTCATGATGCAAGAATTGATTGAAGACAAAAGCAACTTGACTGTATTTCTTGAGGAACTGAAAGAAATTAGGATGGATGTCATAGGCTTAAGTGAGGATGGGAGGACAGATGTGACATTGATAGTAATGCTTGATGGTTACTCTTGCTTGATGGAGGTTGTCTGGAGATATTACATGCCAAACTTTGTTTTATATTCATTTTTGTCAAAAACGAAGCTGACACATTTGAAATTTGTGCTTATTTAATACACTGGCATGGGTCACATACCATTGGAAGCCTAATTTAGTCAACTGTGAATCAGTTTGATAAAAAAGGGTGAGATGGAGCTTGAGTTGCCAGTTTTCCCTAACAATTGTTTCCTTTTGCAAGAAATAAAGTAAAGTGAGCAAGTATTTTTTTTTTCATTCATTCATCTTTGACGCCTGCTCCTAGGAGCTCCCATCAGGGGATGGCCACGGCAGAAGAGTTTCCATCTCTCTCTATAGACACTCCCTCCTTGCCTGCTCAAAGTTTCTCAAGGATCTTTTACCCCTCTCCCTGACATACTCCTGCACCCTATCTCTCCATTTCACTGGAGGTCATCCTCTAACATTCCCTCCCTCTATCTCACTCACATACACCCTCCTGGTCATTTTATTCTCCTCCATTCGCTCCATGTGGTCAAACCACTTTAAAGTCTGTCGCTTCACTTCCTCCACCACTCCACACTTCTTCCCTTCACCCCTGTGACACATTCCAAAATACTCATACACACTTTCATTACTCATTCCATCCATTCTACTCATGCCACAAGCACTCCTCAAATAACTCATTTCCACTGCCTGCACTCTAGACCTCTGACTTTCATTCCAGGCCCATGTTTTGCTTGCATATATGGGGGTTGGTACTATTACTGTATTTCTCAAATCCCTCTTTACCTCCAGGCTCACAATTCTACCATTCATGATACGTCCCAAAGACCCTACCACTTTTCTTCCTTGCAATGCCCTTTCTCTTGTCTCTCCCTCTGCACCACCACTCTTACACACAACTGATCCAAGGTACTTAAACTCATTAACCTCCTCCATTTCTTCACCATTCAAAATTATTTTGCATTCTTTTTCACATTCAATTCCCACTCTATATAGTATTTCTTCGCTGCCAAATATTCATACAAAACATACTTGAATTATTTCAGTGAAATATTGTAATACTTTGCCTCCCAGCCCATTTGGAGAAGCAAATGAGGGGTATTTTATTTCTGTGTCCTTCACGCCGAGGGACAGGATACAGTGTTGCCCGCTTTGAAGGTCCTCATTGAGTGCAGCAATATCTCTGCATCCCTTTTTTCTGTATTCTTCTGTTTAGTGCCTCTGTGGTGAGGTGGTTAGCATGCCTAGCTACAAATTTGCAGGCCCGGGTTCAAATCCCATCCTGGGCAGTCATCGTGCAGCCCACCTAGCTGTTCATCCTCCCTTTTGGGTTGGTTGATAAATGGGTACCTTGGAAAACCTGGGGAAGGTAACTCCAGACGTCACACCTCCTCTGTGTCCCAGAGTATTTGGTTTTTACCCACCACAGGCTTGAGGGCCAATGCGACGGAAATGAGCACCGAGGCCATGTGCAGCTAGAGCATATGTGCCCTGAACTTCACCTTTTCAAGTGCATCAGAGCAAAGTATAACTACTATAAAATTATACTACTACTGCTACTACTACTACTACTACCACTACTACTATTTTTACATATACGTTTTTTATGACATAGTCTGAAGTGTAAACAAAATGGATGTGCTGCAACACAGTGCCTCCCTTTGAATCATGGGAATGTAGCTCAGGGCTGAAATGAGTGTAGGGAAGTGTAACACAGTGTAACGCGATAACCAGCTCGGGGGGCGTTGCTGGCTGGTGTGAGTCAGTACTAAACACTGGTGAAGGGAGGAACACAGGGGGGAAGAGAGTTAGGTATGGGGGAAAGGAAGAGAGAGGAATAGAAATAAGCGAAAGGAAAACAGGGGTAAGGGAAGGGAAAATTTACAGCAGGAGGAGACAAGGAAATAATGGATAATGGTGCTGAAAATAAGGAAGGATGGGGGAAAGGAAGAGAGAGGAATAGAAATAGGCAAAAGGAAAACAGGGGTAAGGGAAGGGAAAATTTACAGCATGAGGAGACAAGGAAATAATGGATAATGGTGCTGAAAATAAGGAAGGATGGGGGAAAGGAAGAGAGAGGAAAGGGAAGAGGTATATACTCTACAAGAACAAGGAGTGTGGGGATCTGTAAGGAAATAGTGAAATAGCAGTGAATAAAAAATAGGGTAGAGGAATGGAACAAGTGAAGGTATAAAGTAATGAGAAACTTGAAGGCTAATGAAAGACACAAGAAAAGGTTACTACAATGAGCAGAGACAGAGGTAAGAGAAAATGGGAAGAGGGGGAACGAAAGGGAAGAGGGAGAAAAAAAGAGAAGAGATGGGAAACAGAAGAGGGAGAGAGAAAGGGAAGCAGAAAAGGGAGAAAGAAAGGGAAGAAATGGGAAGCAGAATAGGGAGAAAAAAAGCTGGAGATGGGAAGCAGAAGGGGGAAAGAAAGGGAAAAGATGGGAAGCAGAAGAGGAAGAAAGGAAGAGAAGAGATGGGAAGCAGAAGAGGGAGAAAAAAAGCTGGAGATGGGAAGCAGAAGGGGGAAAGAAAGAGATAGGAAGCAAAAGGGGGAGGGATAAAGATAAGAGAAAGGAAGCAGAAGAGGGAGAAAGAAAGAGGAAATGGGAAGCATGAAAAGGAAGAAATGGGAAGCTGAAGATGGGGAAAGAAAAGATAAAGATAAGAAGCAGAAAAGAGGAAGAAAGAAAGGAAAGAGATAGGAAACAAAAGAGAGAAAAGGAAAGGGGAGAGATAGGAAGCAGAAGAGGGATAAAGAAAGAGGAAATGGGAAGCAGGAAAAGGAAGATGTGGGAAGCAGAAGATGGGGAAAGAAAAGATAAAGATAGGAAGCAGAAAAGAGGAAGAAAGAAAGGGAGGAGATGGGAAGCAAAATAGGGAGGAAGAAAGGTAAGAGATAGGAAGCAGAAGTGGAAGAAGGAAAGGGAAAACATTTGAAACAGAAGAGGGTGAAAGAAAGGGAAGAGATGGGAAGCAGGAGGGAGGGATAGCAGGTTCAGAGGTGAGAAGTCAATCAAGGCAGGATGGGCATCTTGCTAGTGTAAACATCAGCAGAGGGAGGAGGGAGGAGGAATGGGGGGAAGAAGTGGGGGCAGGAGGTTAGGAAGTGGATGAAGTGATGGACTTTTAAGGTATGGGGCCTGAGGTGAGGATGGAGTGGAGAAGGTCAGGGCATAAAAAGACAGAGGAATGGATGGTTATTTATTAGTGGGTTTAAAGGGAATGAGTTATGTCAGGGGGAGGAAGTGAAGTAGTGCTATATACTAATGGATTAAAGGAAACTGAAGATGAAGTGGCAAGGTCAGGATAAAAAATGACTGAGGAATGAAGGGTTAGTTTTTAGTGTGTTTAAAGGGAATGGGTTAGGTCAGGTTAGTGTCAGCAGTGGATTAAGGCTCAAGGGGAAACAATATGAAGTGGTCAGGTTGGGATAAGAAAATAACTGAGAAAAGAAGGGTTATTTATTAGTGTGTTTAAAGGGAATGGGTTAGGTCAGGTTAGTGTCAGCAGTGGATTAAGGCTCAAGGGGAAACAATATGAAGTGGTCAGGTTGGGATAAAAAATGACTGAGGAATGAAGGGTTAGTTTTTAGTGTGTTTAAAGGGAATGGGTTAGGTCAGGTTAGTGTCAGCAGTGGATTAAGGCTCAAGGGGAAACAATATGAAGTGGTCAGGTTGGGATAAAAAAATGACTGAGAAAAGAAGGATTATGTATTAGTGTGTTTAAATGGAATGGGTTAGGTCAGGTTAGTGTCAGCAGTGGATTAAGGCTGAAGGGGAAACAAGATGAAGAGGTCAGGTTGGGATAAAAAAATGACTGAGAAAAGAAGGATTATTTATTAGTGGGTATAAAGGGAATGGGTTAGGTCAGGTTAGTGTCAGTAATAGGTTAAGGCTCAAGGGGAAACAATATGTAGTAGTCAGGTTGGGATAAATAAAATGACTGAGAAAAGAAGGATTATATATTAGTGGGTATAAAGGGAATGGGTTAGGTCAGGGTGAAGAAGTAACAGAGTACCAGTAATGGAATAAGTGTTAAAAGGAGACTGAAGATGACAAAATTGTAAGGTCGGGAAAAAAGACAGGAACAAAGGACTATTTACTTGTGGAAATAAAGGGAATATGTTAGACCAGGGGAAGAAGTATAATAGTCAGTAGTGAATTAGGGGTTAAAAGGGGAATGAGTTATTTTTATCAGTTAATTTAATTTTAATGCTCCATACTTTTAGGAACAATTTTAACCCATCCGCTGTGATTGGCACTGATTTGGCTTTCACTGTTATTCTGGTAAGCGATACTCCCAGGTCTTTCTCTGGCTCTGTGGTGGATTGTGGAGTGTTTCCCATGTGGCATTGGTGTGCTGGATATCCCCTCTCAAGGTGCAGGACTTTACATATTTCTTCACTGAGTTGTAGCAGACACTTTTCATTCCCTTCCTGTAGCTTTATGATGTGTTCTTGTAGGAAATCCGTAGTCAAGGGGTTAAACATGTATTTCTTTGTTTATTTCTTTTTTAGTCACTTTTGTTTTATTTATTTAGTTGCCTAGCCATATTTTTTTTAGTAATGGAAGCAGTTCAAGAAAAAAAATATCCCACTAATCACCAATATATAACTTTCAACTTCCTTATTTTGCCATACAGAAGGGCAAACTAAAGGGCCTGGCCGGGTTAAGGGGCTGATTTTTAAGGGCAGGTCAGGTCTAGGGGGACGCTAGGGTCAAGGGGGTGAAGGGGTGAGAGGGAGAAGTGAAGGGGCGGAAGGAAGACAAGTGTGTGTGTGTGTGTGTGTGTGTGTGTGTGTGTGTGTGTGTGTGTGTGTGTTTAGTGCGAGTTCAGGTCCATGTGAAGGGGGCGGTGAGGGGTATCCTGTGTCCCCATGTATCAGGTGTCAGAGAGAGAGAGAGAGAGAGAGAGAGAGAGAGAGAGAGTATCCCTTCCATGAAAGAAGTGTCACTGAGCGTCTCTTCCACATCAGCAGTATCTTTCAGCAGAAATTCCCTCCACTTTAAAACGTTTCTCTCTCTCTCTCTCTCTCTCTCTCTCTCTCTCTCTCTCTCTCTCTCTCTCTCTCTCTCTCTCGTCACAGCTGGTGCGTGTCAGAGCTATTCAACACACACACACACACACACACACACATTATTTTAGGGTCTTCCTTTCGTAAATAACTAAGAGTCCGATAAATCAATACTTTTACGAGTCAAAACTTTTATATCGCCGGACCATTTAGTTCCCTTCATTCGGGGAGGAGGTTCAGGCACTTGTCGAAGCAAGGGAGGGCTGGGTAAGAGATAGGCTAGGAAGAGGGAAGAAAGGATAGCGATAAAATGAAGAGGAGGACGAAGATAGGACCAAAACGTGAGAGAGAACGAGTAGTAGAAGGGCTTTAGGATGCATAGGACGTTGGGAAAAGAGAGTAGGATAGGGGTAGAACGAGGGGTTAGGAGAAGGTCGGAAGAGAACAATGTATATAAGAGGAATGTAGCGGGAGATGAGGTAATTAAGAGAAGACTAGTAGGAGGATGGGTCAGATAGAGAGGGTAGGGGAAGGTAGAAACAGAATATTGTACAACAGGAGGTGTGGGGGGAGGTAAGGGAAGGGAGAGACGGCTGCAAAAGGAGGATGGGGTAGAAAGGGAGGCTAGGGGAAGGTAGGAACATAACAAAGTATATCATGAGTAATAGGGGGAGGTAAGGGAAGGGAGAGACGGCTGTGGTAGTAGAAGGAACGTATAAAGGGAGAGGGCTGGGGAGGCAGGGGTAAGGGGAGTGGCTGGTCTCCGGTGATTTGACCCGCCTGCAGTTGGCACCCCGCAGGGCCACTCGTTGGGGCCACACTAGTTTTGCTGTCACCAGTCCCTCTCGCACTCTCCCCGCGCACGTTCCCCGCTGCGCTGCCCGTTCGTGGTTCGTGCCGCCGCTGTGCTCAAGCTCGTCTCGTGTCTCGATAACGTGTGGAAATGTTTGATTCTGGCTTTTGGGGTTAAGAAGGGCGCGGCGTGATCAAAGAAGTGTGGCTGCCTTTATAGTTTAACCTACTTTTGTTTTGATGTGGAAAGTAATGCATTGAATTTCCGACTTTTTTTTTTTTAAGGAGTTTGGAGTTTTATTTTGGGTTTTATTACTTCAATTTTATTATTATTATTATTTTTTTTTTTTGGCCTCCTATTGGTGACCTGCACGCTAGACCAGTTCTTTTAGCCTAGATACAGAAAATGTGGTGCCGCTACTGCTGCTGGGCTTTGAAAATTGGTTGTTCGTGTTGAGGTGTAACACACACACACACAAACACACACACACACACACACCGCTCCGGAGGCTCAATCGGTAGAGCGTTGCGCTGCTCGGCTTAACGGCCAAACAGGCGGCGGTTCGAGCCCCGCTCAGGCCGGAATCTTTCGGTTGACTAGGAGTAGTTACTGTCCCCCCTTGAGCAAGGGGGATGGGGTGTGTGGTGTGTGAGGTCCTGGCAGTGCCCAGAGATCGACCATAATGAGCACTTGCTCTCGTCGGGAGGGTACCTGCCGGCGAAAGCGAGTCCAACTCGTGATCAGGCCGTAGTGAATTACACACACACACACACACACACACACACACACACACACACACACACACACACACCGGACTTTCGCTCAAACGTGCACATGAAAGTTCCGCTCCCCCAAAAAGACGAAGGAAAAGTAAGTAACGCAGGAATGACGATAAAAATAAACGAGAAATGCCTCAGGCACCGAAGGCTGCGTCGGCGGCGGTGGTGGTGGTTGTGATGGTGATGGTGGTGGTTGTGGCGGTGGCGGGAAGTGTTTAGTGACATGACAGAGTTAATGTCAAGACCTGGGGTTCGATTCTTCCTTAAGGCGCTGTGACCAAATCGCATGTAAGAGTC